>NW_022195608.1:600000-902129 GCF_008641045.1 Pistacia vera
ATAGACCTGAAAAATTAGGAGCATTTCACATAATTTTATAAATAAATTCTTTCAAACACGAAAGTCTAGGTCAATGGCCGTTGATAGACTTGGAAAATTAGGAGCATTTCACATAATTTTAGAAGTAAAATCTTCTAAACACAAAAGTCTAGGTCAATGGTTGTTGACAGACCTGGAAAAAATTAGGAGCATTTCACATAATTTTAGATGTAAATTCTTCCAAACACAAAAGTCTAGGTCAATGGCTGTTGATAGACCTGGAAAACTAGGAGCATTTCACATAATTTTAGAAGTAAATATGTAAAAAAATAACAGCTTTGTTTTTCTACGGTTTCAAACAAATTTAGCAAATCTGAAATCAAGTGAACACTGCAGTATGATAGATTCATAGACAAATCTTTCTTTTCAATTTTTTTCTTTCTTTTGTTTATTACATTTTGTTACGTAAATTTTTTGTTTATTCATATCAGAAATTAAAGATTTTTGTGCCCAATTAAATAAAAAATCTATTTCATTTCTAGCTGTTGAGTCATGGCTGTGTTAGCAAGGCTACATTAACACACACCTTGCATAGTTAAATGACCGAAATGTTCATTACCTGAAATGCAGCAAACATGATTTTCATTATCTGAAATGTTCAACAACCACTAGTAGTCACATCTCATTTCAGCACTCACAAAATTAGCTCCATACATGAAAATGACCGAAACAGAAAACAAAAATCTAGTGAAATTTTGTTACAACACAGCCCCTTCTGTTAACAAGCAGAGGACCTATTGTCCTCCAGAATCCTACAATTAATCCAAGTGCCATGCTTACATAGAACCAGTCTATTTCATCTTCATTACCATCTTTCTCTCGTCTATTTTTCATCCTTTGGTATTGGAATAGTCACAGTACAACTATCAGAAAGTGGTGGACCACTATTCAACTTTGCATTCCCAACTCAAATGGAACTGAATATAGATATGATTTCTTGATCTCAAAGATCATAACCACTAGTCACATTCCTTTGTAGCAAATACAAAAAACATAAGCTCCAAGCATTCAAAGATTAAAAAAAAAAGAAAAAAAAAATTTCTAGTAACATATCTTAAAAGGACTAGTGAGTTTCCCCTGGAGGCGATTCAAGAATTGACAATACATGTACCTTCATCTCCTGTTGACTAGAGGTGAAAAAAACTGGTTAACCGGTAGCTTGAACTGAACTGGTTTCGGTTATATTTGGTTTGGTTAACCGGTTTTAAACCGGTTAATTATGATGGGCTAGATTTGTTTAGCCCAATTCCGTCAAACCCTCCAATTCAATCTAGACCCAATAAATTGGACAGCTCTTCTGTTAGTGCATGTTGCAGATTCTCTTGATTAGTGATACAGACCTCACTCAATGAAACAATTCCAGTCAGAAAGTACACCCAAACAAGCAGTTCATCAATGATCAATCATAGATTAATAAGAGTAATCCAAATACTTGCATTTAATTTAAAGAAAAACATTACAACAATATATAAGCAATAGGATAATAAAAGAAAAAAGAGTGTTAGCACTTAGACTTAGCAGTTCGAGTCTACCACCCCAGAGGCACCATCTCATGAGGGAGAGGCAAAGGAAAAGAAAGGCCTTTTGGAGAAAATCAAGGAGAAGATTCCTGGGTACCACCCCAAGACTGAAGAGGAGAAGGAGAAAGAAAAAGATCGGTGACTGGTGACTGCTGAGTTTTTCAGTGATTGAGAGAAAGAAGAATGGTGGCTGCAAGTCTGTAACTGCCTGGTGTCTGCCGTCTGGTGAGCAAAGATCTGTGGCATGAGTAAAGATCAGTAACTGGTGAGCTTTTCGATGACTGAGAGAAAGAAGAATGGTGACTGCAAGTCTGCAACTGCCTGGTGTCTACCATCTGGTGAGCAAAGATCGGCAGTATGAGCAAGGATCGGTGGCAACGCGGCTTGAGAAATTTGTGATTTTGTGTGGCTGAGGCTTGACTGCGTGAGAATAGAGAGTCTGAGAGAGATAGAGAGTGAGAGTGAGAGTGAGAGACTGAGTGACTGAGAGTCTCAGAGAGTGAGAGTTAGGGTCTTAGGGATTACAAAGTCAAAAACCCAAAATGCATCATTTGTTTAAAAATTCGGTTCAAAAAACCGATTCCGGGTAACCGAAATTAATTTTACCAAAAACCGAAATCGAACCGAATATTCGATTTTTTTATATAACTGAAAAAAAACTGATTTTTGGTCCAGTTTGGTTTTCGGTTTTTTTTTTTTCCACCCCTACTGTTGACGATTAGAGGTCATATTACACACTAAAACCCACCACAAATCCAGCTGCCACGCTTACATAGAACCAATCCACTTCATCTTCATTACCGTCTTTCTCTCCTTTACTTTGATCATTGGGTGTCAGTCACTGCACAATTATTAGGAAGTGGAGAACCACAAAGTTCATTGCCAGTAAAACAAGATGCAGTAAAGCTTTGCAGTTGAGTGCTTAGAGGAATTTTCCCAACTAGATTGTTGTTGGATAAGTTCAAGACACTCAAAAACGTCAACTTCGAAATGCTTGATGGGATTTCACTAGAAAGTTGATTCCCAGATAAATCAACAGTCTCTAGTGATCCCATAGCACCAATGTTTTCTAGGATTCTCCCAATAAAAGAATTGTGAGATAGATTCAATGACTACAAATGTCGAATCGGTCATCACGACCACAAAATTAAATCTAAGTACCGTAGTTAGCAGTAAGAAGGGTTGGATCCACAGGGAGTAAAGGCTAACGACCTAATATATATTTGAGTTAACGAAAGGGAAATTGGCAAATTAATTGATTAAAACTAAGGGAACTAATTAATTGCAGGAAATTAAAAGCATCAAATAAATTGCTAACTAAAACACAATATTAACAGCGTTACTGCTACGGATTCGGTTAAACTCAAGACCAACTCTCACAATTCCTCTCCTCGCTCTTCAATTTCCTAAACCTACAAGGCTAGGTAAATCAATAAAAAACATCTCCCGACAATCCAAATATAATCTATCCTGTATCCCCGTTGTCTTAGTTACATATCGATTGGTTAAAGATTATCATCGACTAACTGAAAAACGCTAAACTATTAAACACCACTAGTTGGTACAATGATAGCAAGTACAACCTATCAACTTGTATCATCTAATCAACCAATTACACAACGAATGCATTCCTAGTAGAAGTTATATTAAACACTAATACAACTTGATTGCAATTAGTATGGAAGTAATTTAAAGCCATAATCAACATTCAATAATCTCAAACCAACATTCAATTATGCGAAAAATTGTATATCAACAAATGTTCTCAATGGACATTATCAATTCAGCACGTCAACCATCAGAATAATATTAATGCATTGCAAACAAACTGAAACAAAAGCAAATATAATATGAATACAAGAAACTTAACCGAATGTCCAACATTCGGGCTCATCCAACCAGTCGAGAACTGCTAAGAAGATCCATGAGTGTCGATCCTGATCTCGCCTACACCGTAACAGGCAATCGGGAGCTCAACCGCTCATGGTGGTGTCAACGAAGGCTGGAACTAGGGATGGGCATAATACATGTCCTCGTGGAGGCCCATCCCGACCTGGCCCGAACTGGGCGGAGTTTTCCCGAATTATTCGGGATTTGGGTCTGGCTCAGGCTGCAAATTGGTCCTCGAATTTAGGGACAGGATTGGTCTTTCCCTAGCCCGGCCCGTCCCTGCCCCGTACAATATAATAATAATAATAATAATATTTAATTTTAACCATTTAATCCTATATTAATTTTAATAGTTGAAAATCAATCAATGTAGTCATAAATTATACAAGAATTAATTATAATTATGTGAGTAATTTATGAAACCATATACAAATAGGTAATAAATAAAATTAGATTAAATATAATAAATATTTGTAATACATAACAAATATGTTATATATGTATAATGTATCATTTGATAAACATAATATATATGTTATTTATGTATAATATATCATTTGATATTTTGATTAATTATAATAAATCAATAAATCATTATAAATTTTTTTTGTCCCTCATTGAATAATTATTTCAATTCCATTACCTAATTGCCCTTGTTATATTATGGTAGTTATTTATTTAGAGTTTATTATAATATATATGTATAATGTATCATATGTAATACATTATGTATTATTTAGAATATTAATGAGACATTATAATAAATATGGTATAATTTATTTAGAATTTATTATAATATATTATATGTTATATATTATACATTATATAAAATATGCTATTATTTGTAATCTAGTATCATATATTCATATGTTAATACTTATTACTTAATACAATAATACATAATATTAAACAATTAATATATAATATACTTACATATATGTACAATGTATCATAATTATAATTTTAATATTTTAATTCATTATAATAAATCATAATAAATTTTTAAAAAATTACCACAAACGGGGAATCCGGGGATTTCAGGGATTCCCCGTTTGGGGATCGGGCCTAATTAGGGGATTCCCCGAATTCCCCATTCAGGCTACAGGCCAGGGCCAGGGCCGGAGTGAGGGGTCCTCGGCCCCTGCCTGGCCCGTGCCCATCCCTAGCTAGAATGTCGGGAACGGAGCTAGTCATGGCGAAGAGGACGTAACTAACAACGAGATGGCGTGCTTCGTGGCTAGAGAAGGCAATGAAAAACACCTGGAAGATGAAGGGACACAACTTGTTAGAAAACGTTAGTGTTCAGCGGTGGTTCTTGACGACCGATGGCGGAATGGAGATCCAAGGTATGGGGAGAAAGCTCTTGACCTGGGGAGTCCGTCTATGTGGCTAGGAAGTCGAGACGATGACACTGGAAAAGGAGCGAAAACACGCGGGGAAGTCTAAGAGTCACGTCTTGGGAATTGTTGATTCACATTGGACAACGAACAAATCGGCGACAAGGAAGCTTGGGGAAGGTGAGTTGGCACTAGGGGAAGATGACCTAACACTCAGGAAGTCGAACCGTCACCAGAAAATGGCAAAAACAGCTCGGGAAGTTGAAGAGTCGTGTGACTTGGGGAGGTGAAGTGTCGTCCAGTCTTGGTTTGTGAAGGAGGTGATTTTGGAAGATGGAAGGTCGTCGGAGATGCTTGTCAGAACTTGATCAGAGAAGGTGAAGGGTTTTGGTGGGCGACAGCCACCAATCTGTGACCTTTCACTTCATTTTTATACAAAATGTGATAAATTCATTTGGTGCCTACACGATTGAAGAGTGACAAAATTAACCCCTTGAAAACATGACTTTTTGACCCTTGAATAGTGAATAGCATAAATGAGTCAAAATCACCCCTAATCCATAAACCACAACCTAATATCAACTCACACCATTTCCAAATTCTTTCCAAGTATGCTAAATTCATAAGAAAACATTAGGATTGATTTTTCGTGAATAAATTCATAAATTCTTTAATTACCTCAATATAATTTCATTTTAATCACACATACGGTCTTTTTATCACCAAAATAGAGTCACTTTCATGACTCTAACAACAACACTACAAGATTTGTCACTTCCATTGGAATCTCCCCAATGAAGTTACTTTTTGAAAGGTCGAAAACTCTCAGAAGATTCAAAATTGTACTGTATTCAGGCATTTCACCTTTATTCACAAGTAATGAATGCTCCACATAACTTGAATCAACATATGCATAAGATTCATATTCTAATTCCAATCCAGAAGATAACATTTTTGTCATCTTAGTGAAATTATTGATACATCTTGGTATGGTTCCTAATAAGTTGTTATTAGCAAGATCTAAGATTTGAAGAGAACTAAGACGACAAAGTTCCCTTGGGAAAAGACTGCTAAACTTATTTGATCGAAGGATGAGAATCTCCATTCTTGAAATTCTTTCTCCTATCCACACTGGGAGATTTCCAGTAAACTTATTTTCACCAAGATCAAGTGTGACTATCTCTGAACAATTTTGAAGTGACACAGGTACTTTACCAAATAGGTAGTTTTTACGAAGATTTAATGATTGAAGAGAACTTAAAGACTGCTACAACACGTGAAGTGAGGGTTTATAATAAGAAGCGTGGGAAGAGGCACCAGGGAATCAATTGTGATAAAAGGGAACAACTAAAGTGTGAGAGAAGCAAAAAGGTGGAATCAACAGGTGGCAACAGATAAGAGGCTGAAACTGAAATTCCGTTAGAGAAGGAGGTGAATAAAAGGGAGCAGCAGAGGTTGAAAAGGCATCAAAGAAGAATTGAGAAAAAGGGGAGGTAGCTGGCCCTCGAAGTCCAGCGTATTAGTTTCATTTATTTTTCCTTGCTGTTTGTTAATTAAATTCTGGTATTTGGGGTGTATCCATACTTGAATGTAACTCAGATTTTACCAGGAATTACATATTTGAGATTCTGAATGTTAGATTATTTACAATCAATGGTTGAGTAACTTGATGTTGGAAAATTGTGGATGATTGAGTAAACAAAACAGAGTAGGTTTGCAACAATTTGGTATCAGAGCACGCGTGTGGGTAATGGTAGCAACGAGAATGGAATCTAGAATAGAAAATGTGGAAAAAGAAGTGACGAAATTGGGGGTTGACATGGGAACGATTCGTGAGTGCATGGTTGAGATTCAAAGCTGGATGAGACAAAAGGATGAAGAAGAAGCTGGGCGAGGTGAACCATCAACATCCAGGAACGTGAGAAATCAGGATGTGGAGAACCATAATGCAGCCAGTGGATCGGGAAATTCAGGACAGAATCAGAGTGAAGTAGGAGGACGCAAGCTTGAGTTACCCATTTTTGTGGGTGAAGATCCGTATGGGTGGATTTTCAGAATTGAGAGGTACTTTAGTTTAAATGGAATTCCAGATGAAGGGAAACTCACAGCTGCAGCAGTATGTATGGAAGGGGAAGCTATTAACTAGTATCAATGGATAGAGGTCAGAGCACCAGTTAACTCATGGCCATCATTCAAGCTCGCTTTAATTCAGAGGTTCAGTGGGTCTCAAGAAAGCAACCCTTACGAGACTCTCATGGCCATGAAACAAACTAGTACAGTTGCTGAATTTAGACGCAGATTTGAGGCTGTCGCGGCTTTGTTAGTGGAGGAGAAGGAGGAGATATTGAGTGCTGCATTTTTAAATGGACTTAGGGCAGAGATTAGGGCTGAATTAAGACTGATCCAGCCCAACACACTTCTTCAAATCATAGAGAGAGCCCATAGAGTGGAGGAGCGCAACTGGGCTTTAGAGGAGGCAAAGAGTGGCCCAGCAAGAACCAATAAGTGGAATGGACCTGGTCTTCATGTTGGATTAAGTAACTTTGGATCCAGAAATTTTAACCCAAATGTTAACACAATTACAACCCGACCCGATTCACTCAAATCTCCAAATTCAAATGAATCCCTAAGATCAAATGCATTGTCAAATTCCTTCTCCAACGTGGGATGACGAAACGCAGAGAGTAACACCATGGGTTCATCGCTTCAGTCCACCGTGGGTTCATCGCTTTATTCTTCCCCTCGCGAAAATGCGTCCACAACCTTCAGGTCCTTCGACAGAGTCCAGCCTCCACGACGTGAATTCCCTTTCCGAAAGATGATAGAGGCAGAAATACAACGAAAAAGGGAAAAGGGCTTGTGCTTCAAGTGTGATGGGAAGTATTTCTTTGGTCATAAGTGTGGTGAGAAGCAATTTCAAGTAATTCTAGTTGATGAAGAAGAAGAAGATCCGGGTCCTGGTGACGTGGAAATCAGTGAAGCAACGATGGAGGAACAAAGCCAAGGTAATGTTGAACTTTCTTTGAGCTCGGTTGTTGGGATCAATGGCCAAAAAACGATGAAGTTGAAAGGGAATATTATGGGTCAGGAGGTGATTATCTTGATTGACAGTGGGGCTTACCACAATTTCATTAGTAAGGAGATTGTTGAAAAACTGGGCATTATTGTGACACAAACACAGTCGTTTGGGGTACGTGTTGAAGATGGGTATAAGGTGAGGAATGAGGGAGAGTGTAAGGCAGTTTGTTTAGAAGTTCAGGAGGTAAGAATTATTCAGGATTTTTTTCCTTTTGACATGAGTAGTGCAGATGTTGTCCTAGGTATGGCTTGGTTAGAAACGTTGGGTGAAACTACAATGGATTGACCAAAGCAGGTAATGAAATTTCAACTGGGTAAGGAAATGGTGACTCTTATAGGTGATCCGGCACTTAGTAAGACAATGGTCTCCTTGAAAGCAATGATCAGAACCTTGAAGAGTGAAGGGACTGGCTATCTGGTCGAATTTGGGCAATTACAAAAACAAGAAGATGAAGAAGCTGATGTCAATAGTAGCGTGTTATCAGTGTTAGCAAAATTCCAGTCGGTCTTTGAGCCATTGCCAGGGTTACCACCGAGTAGACCTCAGGATCATGCCATTCGATTAAACCCTGATGCCCAAACACCAAACCTTCGACCTTATAGATATCCCTATTACCAAAAAAATGAGATTGAGAAAATCATCAGCGAGATGTTAGCTTCTGGGATTATTAAGCCGAGCATCAGCCCTTTCTCTAGTCCGGTTCTGTTGGTTAAGAAGAAAGATGGTGGGTGGCGATTTTGCGTGGATTACAGGGCACTCAACAAGGTAACAATTCCAAACAGGTTTCCCATCCCCGCCATTGATGAGTTATTCGACGAACTAGGAGGTGCCAAGGTATTTTCCAAGCTGGATTTAAAGTCCGGGTACCACCAAATCAGAGTGCAACCAGAGGATACCCACAAGACGGCATTCCGAACTCACGAAGGGCACTACGAATTCCTCGTTATGCCATTCGGATTAACCAACACCCCATCCACATTCCAAGCCTTAATGAACGAGGTTTTTCGGCTGTACCTTCGGAAGTTTGTCCTAGTATTCTTTGATGATATTCTGGTTTACAGCAAAACAATGGAAGACCACCTACAGCATCTCAGTCTCACTTTTCAGACACTGCTCGAACATCAGTTAGTGGCCAACCGAAAGAAGTGTTTCTTCGGAAAACTCCAATTAGAATATTTGGGCCATTTCATCTCGGCACACGGTTTGGCTGTGGATCCCTCCAAAATTGAAAGCATTGTCAACTGGCCCCGACCGAAGGATGTGAAAACACTCAGAGGGTTTCTTTCCCTGACAGGGTATTACAGACGCTTTGTAAAAGGGTATGGTAAGATAGCACTACCTTTGACTAATTTGTTATGCAAGGATTCATTCATGTGGGGTGAGAAACCTCAGAAAGCATTTGAGGCATTGAAATCTGCCCTGACTAGTGTACCAGTGTTAGTAATGCCTGATTTTTCTAAACCATTTCTCATTGAAAATGATGCGTCAGGTTGTGGTTTGGGAGCTGTTTTAATGTAGGAAGGAAAGCCTCTTGCTTTTCTCAGTAAAGGTCTATCAGCAACTTCGAAACTCAAGTCGGTTTATGAAAGAGAAATGATGGCTATCGTGATGGCGGTACAGAAATGGAGACATTATTTGCTTGGCCGACGATTTGTCATCAGAACTGACCAGAAAAGCCTTCATTTTCTGTCTGACCAAAAGTTGTTGAATGAGGAGCAGCAGAAATGGGTATCAAAATTACTTGGGTTGCAGTTNTCAACAAGGTAACAATTCCAGACAGGTTTCCCATCCCCGCCATTGACGAGTTATTCGACGAACTTGGAGGTGCCAAGGTATTTTCCAAGCTGGATTTAAAGTCCGGGTACCACCAAATCAGAGTGCAACCAGAGGATACCCACAAGACGGCTTTCCGAACTCACGAAGGGCACTACGAATTCCTCGTTATGCCATTCGGATTAACCAATGCCCCATCCACATTCCAAGCCTTAATGAACGAGGTTTTTCGGCCATACCTTCGGAAGTTTGTCCTGGTATTCTTTGATGATTTTTGGTTTACAGCAAAACAATGGACGACCACATGCAGCATCTCAGTCTCACGTTTCAGACACTGCTCGAACATCAATTAGTGGCCAACCGAAAGAAGTGTTTCTTCGGAAAACTCCAATTAGAATATTTGGGCCATTTCATATCGGCACACGGTTTGGCTGTGGATCCCTCAAAAATTGAAAGTATTGTCAACTGGCCCCGTCCGAAGGATGTGAAAACACTCAAAGGGTTTCTTGGCCTAACAGGGTATTACAGATGCTTTGTAAAAGGGTATGGTAAGATAGCACTACCCTTGACTAATTTGTTACGCAAGGATTCATTCATGTGGGGTGAGAAACCTCAGGAAGCATTTGAGGCATTGAAATCTGCCCTGACCAGTGTACCAGTGTTAGTAATGCCTGATTTTTCTAAACCATTTCTCATTGAAACTGATGCATCAGGTTGTGGTTTGGGAGCTATATTAATGCAGAAAGGAAGGCCTCTTGCTTTTCTCAGTAAAGGTCTATCAGCAACGTCGAAACTCAAGTCGGTTTATGAAAGAGAAATGATGGCTATCGTGATGGTGGTACAGAAATGGAGACATTATTTGCTTGGCCGACGTTTTGTCATTAGAACTGACCAGAAAAGCCTTCATTTTCTGACTGACCAAAAGTTGTTGAATGAGGAGCAGCAGAAATGGGTGTCAAAATTACTTGGGTTGCAATTTGAAATACAGTACCGCCTGGGGCCAGAGAACAAGGCTGCGGATGAATTGTCCCGGCGCCCCGACAATGTGGAGAATAACGCAATTTCAATGGGCTGTTTCGGCGGATTCGAAGAACTAAAAGAGGCCATCCAACAAGATGATAAGTTGCGGCAACTCACTCAGCAGCTCATGGTTAACCCTCATGGCCATCCTCATTTCAAACTCATGGGCAGACACCTTATGTACCAAAACAGGTTGGTTGTCCCGAAACAAGGCCCCCATATTCAAAAACTTTTGCATGAATTTCACTCATCCCCGATTGGAGACCACTCTGGATTTTACAAAACATACAAGTGCCTGATGAATGTGTTTTATTGGGATGGAATGAAACGAGATATCCAAAATTATGTGAACTCTTGCACATAATCATACTGATTAGTTGCAGACCACTATAATTTGCACATCCTCTTATTAAGGTAACAGTAATCACAAAACCTCAACAATCTTTTTATATTTATGAACCACACACAACGAATAGCTAAAGAAGCAGCTCTAAATCACTCAATCATGTTAAAGGCTTGCTAAAAAGTCCACAACTCCATTCCAGGAGACCCGATGCAATACTCATCTTATATGGAATAATGCTACACTTACAAGAAATTTTACAAAAATCTCCATCAAAGTGATGTAGCAACAAATGAATGGAAGAATAAATATAATGAGTTTGATTTTTGTTTCACTCTTCTATTCATTTTTTGCCACCTCACTTTGTATGAAACTTTGTAGATTTCTTTGTAAGTATATTATTATTGTTATGGAAATTATAAGAGCACACTATTATATTTCAAGACATCAGCTAAGTACTTGCAGAACACAAAAGATACTATCAATGAGAAGTAAGAAAGGGAAGAGGTGGGAGAGGTTGACAAATTACATTCTTAGATAGAAGGGTCGTTTCCCATGTTTTGCATCTTCTCTCTCTTTCTTCTTGTGCTCAGACAGTACGGCAGCATCATACTTTTTCTGTTTCAAATTTAATTGTTTGTCCTATAAAACATGGAAAAAGAATACATAAGATGCCTCACTAGTCTGTGTGCTACATTAAGGTTTAAGAGAATATATTTAACATGATCATCTATTGACACTGTTCAGACTGAAAATTTCTTTCTAATAAAAAAAGACTTACAATCCAGGATATGTGCTTCTTCAATTCTCAATAAAATCTGGGTCATTTGTTTTTCTCAATTGCTTCTTCAGTTCCTATTATACTCAGAAAAAAGTTGTGGAGAATGTAAAAGAAAGAGGAAATGACATTAAAAAAATCTCCATGGTCATGATTTAAGAAGATTACCTCTTTTTTCAGCAGGAAGATTATTTTCAAAAGGAAATCATATCTCTTCCTAAACCACAGATCCAGCACATGTATCATTTACATAACAAAAATTCTATCATAGACAGATAAGGAATCATCTAAACCATGACAAAAAGATATAAAACAGTACCAGTTTTGCAACAGACACAATGTAAAAATTATACCCCCTCTAATTTAAATTACAAACTTTCTCAACTATGAAATGCTCTGACAATCTGAGCCGAAGCCATTTCAAATATTAGAGAATATCAGATGGTCCATTGCAGGAACTTAGCATCTCCAAAATGCATCATAAGTCAATAAAACTTAATGGATTCAATTAAAATTTCATAAGCTAACTGGAATAGGATCACTATCCAACTTCTAGTTGTTTTTCACCCCCAAAACGAATGTAAATCTTATTACAGTCCAAACAAACTGTCAAAGAAGATCAAGCAATAATAAATACTTGGGGAAAAAAATATAAATTCCACGAAAGTTCAGCAGCCTTGAAACTAAGGAAACACTCTGTTGGTGTCTGTTTCAGATTTCAATTATAAAAAGTAGGAGATTAGATCCAAACTATTTTTTTATCTTCAACAAATGAATTCTGACTCAAAAAGCACATCTAAAATCAGCATTTGACTCCCGTACTCTAAATTTATAGTAAATGATCCCAGATTTCAAATACCTTTTGAGAGCCCCTCAATATATCAAATTTTATTCATCTTGCCAAGATCAGCGTTTATCTGATTGCAGGGGATAAAGTGGAACACTAACATCCCATTCTCAGCTCTCCAAAGCCATAATGCAACCCTCAAGAAAAACCTTGCAAGGTCAACAATTGTCACACTAGCCCAAGATAACATAAACACAAAACTTAAAGCAATTGGCCCACTTCTTAAATCTGGAGGCTGTCTCCAATTTTATTTTTCTCTCCTCATTTCTATTAATATATCTAACACTTTACTTAAAAAAAAAAAAAAAAAAAAACAGTATAGTCTAGAATAAATCCAGAATGCGACTTTGAAATGCTTAGGCAAAATTGGTACATTCAGACTCAGATTGTAAGTTTGTGTCCATTGAATAATGTGATGCTCTAAAAAAACTAAGAGCCAAAAGATCAACTTTGGAACTGATAACCCCATATCGCTAAATTAGTGCAAGCCTCACACAAATATCGACACAGGAAATAAAGAATGATACAAACTTCTAGGGACAAGTATGAAATATCAAAAGCAATATGGAGAATATATTTTCTTTATCAAGTTTGAATTTATATTTGCATTCTTCTAGTCAACAAACCCAAGTATAGAACTGATACAACAGTAACAACTATATGGTGAATTCACCACACCAACACAGAGACAAAGGCTTCCCCCCCCCCCCCCAAAAACCACACACATATAGATAGAGAGAAGAAAGAGAGAGGAAGGCTTACCCATCACATCGAGGTTACCACCAGTGTTCAAACGAGGGTCACGTACCACCTGAATAAAGCAATTATTTATTCCATCTATTTTTCAATTGAAATAATTACAATAAAAGGCATAGCCAGCTAGTAATTGGTATCTTTTTGAAAGAAGAGCACTATGATTTTCCTAGTTGATGTGTGCCAGTAGAAATTTCAAAGAAGCAAGAAGTGATCCAACACGTGAATGAGGGTTTATAATAAAAGCGTGGGAAGAGGCACCAGGGAATCATTGTGATAAAGGGAACAACTAAAGTGTGAGAGAAGCAAAAGGTGGAATCAACAGTTGGCAACCAGATAAGGCTGAAACTGAAATTCCATTAGGAAGGAGGTGAATAAAAGGGAGCACAGAGTTGAAAAGGCATCAGAGAAGAATTGAGAAAAAGGGGAGGTGCCCTCGAAGTCCAGCGTATTAGTTCCATTTATTTCCTTGTGTTTGTTAATTAAATTCTGGTATTGGGGTGCATCCATACATGAATGTAACTCAGATTTTACAGGAAATACATATTTGATTCTGAATGTAGATTATTTACCATCAATGGTTGATACTTTGATGTTGGGAAATTGTGATGATTGAGTAAACAAACAAGTAGGTTCGCAACAATTTGGTATCAGAGCACGTGTGGGTAATGGTAGCAACGAGAATGGAATCTAGAATAGAAATGTGGAAAGAGAAGTGACGAAATTGGGGGTTGACATGGGAACGATTCGTGAGTGCATGGTTGAGATTCAAAGCTGGATGAGACGAAAGATGAAAGAAGAAGCTGGGCGAGGTGACCATCACATCCGGAACTGAGAATCAGGATTGGAGAACCATAATGGAGCCGTGGATCGGGAATTCAACAGAATCAGAGTGAAGTAGGAGGGACAAGCTTGAGTTACCCATTTTTGTGGGTGAAGATCGTATGGTGGATTTTCAGAATTGAGAGGTACTTTAGTTTAAATGGAATTCCAGATGAAGGGAAACTCACAGCTGCAGCAGTATGTAGAAGGGGAAGCTATTAACTGGTATCATGTGATGAGGTCAGAGCACCAGTTACTCTGGCCATCATTCAAGCTCGCTTTAATTCAGAGGTTCAGTGGGTCTCAAGAAAGCAACCCTTACGAGACTCTCATGGCCATGAAACAACTAGTACAGTTGCTGAATTTGACGCAGATTTAGGCTGTCGTGCTTTGTTATGGAGGAGAAGGAGGAGATCTGAGTGCTGCTTTTGAATGGACTTAGGGCAGAGATTAGGGCTGAATTAAGACTGATCCAGCCCAACACACTTCTTGAAATCATAGAGAAGCCCATAGAGTGGAGGAACGCAACGGGCTTTAGAGGAGGCAAAGAGTGGCCCAGCAGAACCAATAAGTGGAATGGCCTGGTCTTCATGTTGGATTAAATAACTTTGGATCCAGAAATTTTAACCCAATGTTAACCCAATTACAACCCGACCCGACTCACTCAAATCCCAAATTCAAATGAATCCCTAAGATCAAATGCATTTTCAAATTCCTTCTCCAATGGGGACGACGAAACGCAGATAGTAACACCGTGGGTTCATCGCTTCATTCCCCGTGGGTTCACGCTTCTCTTCCCTCGCGAAAACGCTCCACACCTTCAGGTCCTTCGACAGAGTCAGCCTCCACGACGTGAATTCCCTTTCCGAAAGAGACAGAGGCAGAAATACAGCGAAAAGGGAAAAGGGCTTGGTGCTTCAAGTGTGATGGGAAGTATTTTTAGGTCATAAGTGTGGTGAGAAGCAATTTCAGTAATTCTAGTTTGACGAAGAAGAAGAGATCCGGTCCGGGTGATGTGGAAATCAGTGAAGCAACGATGGAGGAACAAGCCAAGGTAATGTTGAACTTTCTTTGAGCTCGGTTGTTGGAATCAATGGCCCAAAACGATGAAGTTGAAAGGGAATATTATGGTCAGAGGTTGATTATCTTGATTGACGTGGGGCTTCCACAATTTCATTAGTAAGGAGATTGTGAAACGCTGGGCATATTGTGACACACACAGTTGTTTGGGTACGTTTGGAGATGGGTATAAGGTGAGGAGTGAGGGAGAGTGTAAGGCAGTTTGTTTAGAAGTTTCAGGAGGTAAGAATCATTCAGGATTTTTTTCCTTTGACATGAGTAGTGCAGATGTGTCCTAGGTATGGCTTGGTTAGAAACGTTGGGCGAAACTACAATGGATTGCGAAAGCAGGTAATGAAATTCAGCTGGTAAGGAAATGGTGACTCTTATAGGTGATCCGCACTTAGTAAGACAATGGGTCTCCTTGAAAGCAATGCAGAACCTTAGAGTGAAGGGACTGGCTATCTGGTCGAATTTGGGCAATTACAAAAACAAGCATGAAGAAGCTGATGTCAATAGTAGCGTGTTATCAGTGTTAGCAAAATTCCAGTCGGTCTTTGAGCCATTGCCAGGGTTACCACCGAGTAGACCTCAGGATTCATCCATCGATTAAACCCTGATGCCCAAACCTCGAACCTTCAACCTTATAGATATCCCTATTACCAAAAAAATGAGATTGAGAAAATCATCAGTGAGATGTTAGCTTCTGGGATTATTAAGCCGAGTATCAGCCCTTCTCAGTCGGTTCTCTAGTTAAGAAAAAGATGGTGGGTGGCGATTTTGCGTGGATACAGGGCAACTCTTTGTTACGGCGACTCCGGCCACCCTCCGGCGGTGGTGGCCGGTTGTCCGTATTTGAGGGTGGATTGGGAGTGTTTTTGTTAACTTTTAATATTTTATTATAAGGGGTGTTTTGTAAAAAAACAAACATAGGGGGTATTTTATAATTTATAAATCCTACATCGTAATACCCGCCCAATTCAACTTTTTTTTTTAACTTTTTTCAAAAAACTTTTCCCAAAAACATAAAATTGTGAACCAAACGGAGCCATAGTTTCTAAACTTGATTTAACAATCAAATCGATGATGTGGCAACCACATCTCTAGTGAAAAAATCTGCCTTCACCATGCTGATCTAATCTCTTTTCAAATAAAGAGATATTCGCGGTGTTAGCAACTACATTATCTAGTTAGCACTACAACTCTATCAGTTAATACATATTCTTGCAAAATTTCAAGTATTGTAAACTAAATAGTGTCAACATTATGTGCAATATATAATGGTCTAAAACCCATCAATTTTTGTTGTAAACCCCAACCATGATCTAAGTAATGTATTGTGATTGTTAAAAAATCCGTTTTGATCTATAAGCCCATATGTTTGAAGTAAGTGCAATCGATATATTCCTAAAATTTAAATTCATTTTTAAGTTAAATATTTATTTGGTTATAAAGTTTTAGTTTATCTCTTCTATTTATACTTCTACTAACAGAGGTATCTACTAAACAAAATGCAGTTTTAATCAAGTGAATAAAAAAAAGATTTTCAGATAAAGAAATAGGAGAGTCCGTAGCAACTATGTATTTTACTATTTCCTCTTGTGTTTAGAGTACATTGTATTGTCATGTTGACAGAGTTGTAGATTAAAATTATGTTGAGTTTGAATTTGCTTACTTGGTCTGGTTGAAGATGAACCGGACAATTGCATTATCTAAAAGTGTTTTTTCTCCAAATGTCATCGCATCGTCGAAGTCTCCTTCTCAGCACCGATAATAGTTCCATAGGAATTACATACCCTACACGATTCTTCCCCCTCCCTATTTGCCTTTGCTCGTTTTGATTTGAAGTGTCACCATATATCGGACACGACCCCCTTTAACGGTCAGGAGGGTTAGGCCATGGAATCGCAGTTTACTTGTGTTTAGTTACACCCCGTCCTGACTAAATGTGGCTGTTGTCGTTGAATTGCAACCGTTGTCTCTGGAAAATGTGAAAATGGATCAAACCCTTCCATTTCTTCGATTGATAGAATGTAGAACTCATTTGATCATTCCATTATGAATTTATGATAAAATAATAGATAATTAAAATAAAAAAATTAAATAATAATATGGATAAAAGATGATATTGAAAAATAGAAAAAAATTGAATAATATGAATAAATTATAAATTATAAATATAAATATAAATAGAATTGAAGAAAATATGAATAATAATTGAATTGGAGTAAAAAGATTGAGAAAATGAGAGATTTAGAATTGATGTGAAAAAAATTGAAAGTGTGAGGGATTATTTATAGTTCAAGATTGGGGGAGTGTTCATGTGATCTATTATTATTATTATTATTTTGTAAAATATTAATTTAACCTTTAATATTTTTATCAATTTTAAAATTTTCAAGGGTTTTTGAATATTTTACAAAAGACTTTTTTAAAATTAAGCGAAGGGGTTTGGGCACGGGCCTTGGAGGAGGGCCCAATCAAGGGACCAATCCCTCCTCCCATAGGCTTAGTCCGATTTGGGACCAGACCCTCCTAGGACCAAGCCCTACAAGGACCGGTCCTAGGACTAGTCCTTTGGGCCGGGTTTTTGGGACCAGTCTCAAATGCCAAAGTCTAGAACCAACCATATCCATCTATGATTATGAATCAAGTTAATATCATATAAATACAAAACTTTGAACTCAAACAAGTGTTACCCAATTCTAAACTACAATTACAAAACTGTTGAACCCTGTTCTTTACTTACGCTGCCCATACCCTTCAAAGATAGCTAGATGATACCAACATTTATTGGATGGAATTTAAGGTATAGACAATCTTGACCAACCAAAAAACTTATAAAATTATTACTTCTATTGCTCGGTGTTGGTGTTGGGTCGACGATACGGCATATATTTGTGATCTTTGGAAGCATTTTTCCTTCTTTTCTTCTCAATGAAGGATTCAAGCTTGCCAGATGCCTGATCATATCAAATAATTTATTATTAAGCTAAAACAAGTTATCACTGGAATAATTACCACACCTGAGAAAATCATAAGAAAAGCCAAATGTGTACCTTGAGTTTGTTATATTTCTCGACAAGTCTTTGCTTCCGGATTTCAGCTGAAAAGAGAAAACAAGGTAAGCTTTCTAATAACTTATAACTTTAGCCAAGTTCATGTTTATTTGTTTAGGAACCATGTGAACAGAATCTATAAACACAGCCGCAAAAAATACAGAACTTTAAAGCATGACTTGTGTAGTTTACCTCAACAGTATCACGTAAAAATGAGAAAATAATAATAATAATAATAATACTGATTAGTGCAGACCACTATAATTTGCACATCCTCTTATTAAGGTAACAGTAATCACAAAACCTCAACAATCTTTTTAATAGTTATGAACCACAGACACAACGAATAGCTAAAGAAGCAGCTCTAAAATCAACTCAATCATGGTAAAGGCTTGCTAAAAAGGTCCACAACTCCAATTCCAGGAGACCCGATGCAAATATCTCATCTTATGGATGGAATAATGCTACACTTACGAAGAAATTTTACAAAAATCTCCATACAAAGTGATGTAGCAACAAATGAATGGAAGAATAAATATAATGAGTTTGATTTTTTGTTTCACTCTTCTATTCATTTTTTGCCACCTCACTTTGTATGGAAATCTTTGTAAGATTTCTTTGTAAGTATATTATTATTGTTATGGAAATTATAAGAAGCACACTAATTATATTTCAAGACATCAGCTAAGTACTTGGCAGAAGCACAAAAGATACTATCAAATGAGAAGTAGAAAGAGGAAGAGGAAGTGGGAGAGGTTGACAACATTACATTTCTTAAGATAGAAGGGTCGTTTCCCATGTTTTGCAGCTTCTCTCTCTTTCTTCTTGTGCTCAGACAGTACGGCAGCATCAGTACTCTTTGCTGTTTCAAATTTTAATTGTTTGTCCTGATAAAACGTGGAAAAAGAAGAAGAAACTTCATACATAAGATGCCTCACTATGTCTGGTGTGGTACATTAAGGTTTAAGAGAATATATTAACATGATCATATATTGACACTGTTCAAAATGAAAATTTCTTTCTAATAAAGAAAAGACTTACAATCCAGGATATGTGCTTCTTCAATTCCTCAACAACATCCAGGTCATTTGTTTTCTTCAATTGCTTCTTCAGTTCCTATTATACTCAGAAAATAAGTTGTGGAGAAGGTTAAAAGAAGAGGAAACGACATTAAAAAAAATCTCCATGGTCATGATTTAAGAAGATTACCTCTTTTTCAGCAGGAAGATTATTTTCAAAAAGGAAATCATATCTCTTCCTAAACCTACAAGATCCAAGCACATGTATCATTTACATAACAAAAATTCTATCTTAGACAGATAAGGAATCATCTAAACCATGACAAAAAGATATAAAACAAGTACCAGTTTTGCAACAGACACAATTTAAAAGTATTACAACCCTCTTAATTATGAAATTTACAAACTTTCTCAACTATGAAATGCTCTGAACAATATAAGCCAGAGAGCCATTTCCAAATATTAGAGAATATCAGATGAGGTCCATTGCAGGAACTTAGCATCTCCAAAATGAAATCATAAGTCAATAAAACTTAATGGATTCAATTAAAATTTCATAAAGCTAACTGGAATAGGATCACTATCCAACTTCTAGTTGTTTTCAATCCCCAAAAACGAATGTAAATCTTATTTACAGTCCAAAATCAAACTGGTCAAAGAAGATCAAAGCAATAATAAATACTTGGGGAAAAAAATAAATAAATTCCAAGAAAGTTCGGCAGCCTTGAAACTAAGGAAACACTCTGGTTGGTGTCTGTTTCAGATTTCAATTATAAAAAGTAGGAGATTAGATCCACAACTATTTTTTTATCTTCAACAAATAGAATTCTGACTCAAAAAGCACATCTAAAATCAGCATTTGACTCCCGGTACTCTAAATTTATAGTAAATGATCCCAGATTTCAAATACCTTTTGAGAGCCCCTCAAAAAATCAAATTTTATTCATCTTGCCAAGATCAGCGTTTATCTGATTGCAGGGGATAAAAGTGAGTACACTAACATCCATTCTCAGCTCTCCAAAGCCATAATGCAAACCCTCAAGAAAAAACCTTGCAAGGTCAACAATTGTCACACTAGCCCAAGATAACATAAAACACAAAACTTAAAGCAATTGGCCCACTTCTTAAAATCTGGAGGCTGTCTCCAATTTTATTTTTCTCTCCATCATTTTCTATTATATATATCTACCACTTTACTTAAAAAAAAAAAAAAAAAAAAAAACAGTAAGAGTCTAGAATAAATCCAGAATGACGACTTTGAAATGGCTTATGGACAAATATTGGTACATTCAGACTCAGAATTGTAAGTTTGTGTCCCATTGAATAATGTGATGCTCTAAAAGAACTAAAGAAGCCAAAAGATCAAACTTTGGAACTGATAACCCACATATCGCTAAATTAGTGCAAGCCTCAAACAAAATATCACACAAGGAAATAAAGAATGGATACAAGACTATTCTAGGGACAAGTATGAAATATCAAAAGCAATAATGGAGAATATATTTTTCTTTATCAAGTTTGAATTTATATTTGCATTCTTCTAGCTCAAATCAACCCAAGTATAGAACTGATACAACAGTAACAACTAATATGGTGAGATTCACACACACACAGACACAGAGACAAAGGCTTCCCCCCCCCCCCCCAAAAACACACACACATATAGAGATAGAGAGAGAGAAAGAGAGAGGAAGGCTTACCCATCAACATCGAGGTTACCACACAGTGATTCAAAACGAGGGTCACGTACCACCTGAATAAAAGCAATTAATTTATTCCATCTATTTTTCAATTGAAATAATTACAATAAAATAGGCATGAGCCAGCTAGTAATTTGGTATCTTTTTGAAAAGAAGAGCACTATGATTTTCCTAGATGTGATGTTGTCCAGTATGAAATTTCAAATGATAGCAAGAAGGTGATACAACACGTGAAGTGAGGGTTTATAATAAGAAGCGTGGGAAGAGGCACCAGGGAATCAATTGTGATAAAGGGAACAACTAAAGTGTGAGAGAAGCAAAAAGGTGGAATCAACAGTTGGCAACAGATAAGTGGCTGAAACTGAAATTCCATTAGGGAAGGAGGTGAATAAAAGGGAGCAGCAGAGGTTGAAAAGGCATCAGAGAAGAATTGAGAAAAAGGGGAGGTAGCTGGCCCTCGAAGTCCAGCGTATTAGTTCCATTTATTTCCTTGTTGTTTGTTAATTAAATTCTGGTATTGGGGTGCATCCATACATGAATGTAACTCAGATTTTACCAGGAAATACATATTTGAGATTCTGAATGTTAGATTATTTACAATCAATGGTTGAGTATTTTGATGTTGGGAAATTGTGGATGATTGAGTAAACAAAACAGAGTAGGTTCGCAACAATTTGGTATCAGAGCATGCGTGTGGGTAATGGTAGCAACGAGAATGGAATCTAGAATAGAAAATGTGGAAAGAGAAGTGACGAAATTGGGGGTTGACATGGGAACGATTCGTGAGTGCATGGTTGAGATTCAAAGCTGGATGAGACGAAAAGATGAAGAAGAAGCTGGGCGAGGTGAACCATCAACATCCAGGAACGTGAGAAATCAGGATGGGGAGAACCATAATGGAGCCAGTGGATCGGGAAATTCAGGACAGAATCAGAGTGAAGTAGGAGGACGTAAGCTTGAGTTACCCATTTTTGTGGGTGAAGATCCGTATGGGTGGATTTTCAGAATTGAGAGGTACTTTAGTTTAAATGGAATTCCAGATGAAGGGAAACTCACAGCTGCAGCAGTATGTATGGAAGGGGAAGCTATTAACTGGTATCAGTGGATGGAGGTCAGAGCACCAGTTAACTCGTGGCCATCATTCAAGCTCGCTTTAATTCAGAGGTTCAGTGGGTCTCAAGAAAGCAACCCTTACGAGACTCTCATGGCCATGAAACAAACTAGTACAGTTGCTGAATTTAGACGCAGATTTGAGGCTGTCGTGGCTTTGTTAGTGGAGGAGAAGGAGGAGATCTTGAGTGCTGCGTNAACTTTGTCAAACACCGTGACTGTTAATGTAGTTTCTAAAAAAGTTATGTGTCAAGAAATAGTTTATGAATTATAGTTTTGGATATGCCTCTGGGATGCAAAAGAGCTTTGAGAATAGTAGTGATAGGTAGATCTTGGAAAATTTATTTGCTAATTAATTTTTAAAAATTTACTCAAATATAACTTTTTCAAACACCGTGAGTCCGTGACTATTAATGTAGTTTCTAAAAAAGTTACGTGTCAAGAAATAGTTTATGAATTATAGTTTCGGATATGCCTCTAGGGATGCAAAAGAGCTTTGAGAATAGTAGTGATAGCTCAATATTTGATGAGCTCGGTGTTGAAAATCCACATATGGACATAGAAGTTATTTCTAAAATCCAGGGTGAAAGTTCCGTTGTGCTTATTTTCTAAAAGGTATTATTTGTCCTGTGCTCAAGAAATTTGAATGTCTTAGCTATTTGTTTCTTCTCTTTTCTGGTTGATTCATAAATGAAAAGTATTAAATTCTGATCCCAGAGTTAAAGTGAGTAATACGATATATTTATTAATTATCCCTTCGGTGCAGAACTATGAGGTCTGATTATTAGGCTGGAAGAAACAGCAAATGACTATTAATAAAGAGAATACCTGGTCCCATTTATCCGAAGGATTAGCCCTGTTTCGTTCCTAAGTAACATACAACGTGCTATGCACTAGTGAACGTTAACATGGTGCACCAATATCTTAAACTGTGGTTTGATGAGCACGGGCAACTTTAGAGTTTACTTAGCGTGCTTAATTAGAAGTCATGTCCAGAAAGCAAAGGTAGAAACATCGTAATCAAACAGCTAGTGGAATTCCTTATTTTCAGAGTCGGAGTTTTAAATGTAAGTGCACCATGTTTCAGACCAGTGATACCAGACTGCAATTTTCTAAGGTATTTAGCTAATTGTGATCCCTCACATGTTTGAGATGATAATCCATATAGATTAGTATTTCGTGTTTTCAGTGTCTGCATTTCCCAGAGGAAGGAAAAAGAAAATATTTTGTTGGTTAAGCTTCTCTAGCTGTTCTTTCTGTTTTGCTGCTAGCTAATATGGAAATTTAAGTGCTTTATAGTTTAGATTGAAAGAAAATATTTCTTCTATTTCTTGTTTCATATTAGTATGTAAATATTAATAGCAAATATATACATCTTTGCATTCATCATTTTCTTTATTCTTATATTATTAAATGCAGATGGAGTGCTATTGGGGCCGTTCATACAAAGTATAGTTGACTGTTCTATGCATGCCAATGTTTGGAACTTTGAGAAGGATCAAGTGGTCAATTCTTTATCAGGTTTGTAATCTTGCGATCAAGTATCCTGTCTTTTTAGCATAGCAGAGGCCTAGATCACTTCTTCGTAAATGCACCTACAGCTACATGAGTTGAATGGATAAATCAATCTTCAATTTAAAGAATATTTTATTAAATAAAAACTAATCATAAAGTTTATTTCTTGTCATTTCAGCTTTACTTGTAATTTCCTGCTATTTAAGAAATTATAGTGACTGACAATATAGGAGGTAAATTTACATTAAATATCAGCCTCTTCGATCTCACATATTCACCCTTTCTATTTCAGGTATATAATACTTTTAGTATTCATTGCCAGTGAACAGTGATACGCTTGAAAGTTGAAAACAAACAAACAAGGGCCAGTTCTTAAACCATAACTTCCTTTCCATTTAGTGTAAGGTAATATTCGAATTTCTATTGCTGTGACAGGGTTTAAGTAGAATATGTCATTAGATCTGTAATTACTATTGTGTTTGTAATATAAGATAGTAATATTATCAATTGCAGTTACTTTTTCTTCACTAAGGGCAGAAAATAGCTTTCTTCAATTTATTTTTTGGAGATGCATATCTTATATCTCTTAATTTCACGTAGTGTTCTTTCATGAAAGAAATCAGTGTAATGGACTCCAATCGGTTTGGAACAAGGGCTTGCTATGTTCAATTGTGGTTCTTATCTATGTCAAAGATCGAGAATGGTTTAGCAACATACTTTGGCAAGGGAAGAAGAGCAGTTACAACGATTGATGTGAAGACTAGCTGCAAGTATGCTGCTTTTGCACAAGTTTACCTCAAAAGAACTGAGTGAGTGGGTCTCAAAATACTAGTTATCACTTAAGATATCTTCTATATGATTGCTTATCACCAGTTCATACACTATCTCTCTCAACTGAGTTTGATTATTCTTATTTAACAATATATATAAAATCATCACAGAAGCTAGAACCATCATTCTAATAACAAAAGCAGACTACACATACACACTCGAAACTAATACAATCCCCAGAATAAAATTATTTGCCACACTTGGAACCAAGACAATCATAATAGAAAGCTAAGGAACCATGCAAGAACATCTAGCTCTTATTTGAAGACAGTATTGGCCATTTCAGTTGTCACTCCTCTTTGGCTTGTCCGAAGAAAAAGTTACCTGAAACAAAGAAATTACTTTACCAAATGTAAAATACTGCCAGAAAAAGTTTATGTCAAATGCTGATAGTGGTGTACCATATTATCAGCCGAAGGAATCCAGTCATTAGTAGCTGGGTTCCCCTTGCATGAGTCATGACAGTCATTGGTAGAGTTGAGGCCTAGGCTGAAGCATTTTCCAGATGCATTTTCCATTTTGATGAATCCTGTTCCTGTCTGCAAAGACAAACAAAAGTTGTTTGGTAATCCTGAAGGTAAGTCTTATTGACTTGCACTATTTTGACTATCTTGCTAGCAACTTAGAGAGAGTTTTTAAGTCTTTACCGTGTGGTGTTGCTTGTCAATGCAGTTCAGATCCTTGTAGTACTCTGTCTCAGTGAATTCCTCAGGCACTTGGCTTCCATTGTATACTAGTTTCTGGGATAAAATTGCAGAAAAAGTAAATGTTAACTGTTAGGCCACATGAAGCGTTTGTAGTCCAACGGTTAGGATAATTGCCTTCCAAGCAATAGACCCGGGTTCGACTCCCGGCAAACGCATACCTTATTACTTTATTGTTTGATTAATATCTATGAGTATGTTGATTTTTACTTTTTGATTAATATTTAATATCTATGGGTATGAGTATGTATGTTATTGATCTAGATTTAGTTAGAAAGAAGCAAGAAACCAACCTCAGGATGACTTTGGAGACGCTGAAACTCATCATATTCTGTGTTGCTGTTGTTATGATTTTCAGCAAGGGCATCCACATACTGAGAAGAATACTCACTCCTCTGAGGCTTAGTATGGCGCTGAGGTGCTAATTGATCAAAGTACTCCTTTGTCTCATCTTCAATTCTTGCTGCTTCTTCCCTTGGTAAGTGAATGTCACTCCTGTTTGGCCTCTTATCACACTCCATTTCTCTATATTCTACACTTCAATTTCTCTTCTTTTGTTGAGTTG
This sequence comes from Pistacia vera, assembly GCF_008641045.1. NCBI lineage: Eukaryota > Viridiplantae > Streptophyta > Magnoliopsida > Sapindales > Anacardiaceae > Pistacia > Pistacia vera. The sequence continues at coordinate 625,764 of NW_022195608.1, forward strand.
AGACTTTGAGATCTAAAAAGCCAGAGTTTATATCAGGACAGTTGGAATGGATAAGATATTTTTGCTACTGCTTGATTGCTTCGAAATTTCTAGCTTCATGTTGTACGGAAAGTTTGTATGCTGAAAATATCTAAGAAAAATATCTCACAAATCCTATCTTCTCATCAGTAGTTGGAACTGGTAGGTGGGCAAGTCTTGCTTTCTTAGTCATCTTTTTTATTTTTAAGGGCGAAACAAAATTTTATAGGGATTTTTAGTATGTTTCAGGGGTAAAATTATAAATTTTGTAGAGCTTGGAAAATTTTTTTAATAAATTTTGTAAACTTCCTTTTAACCCCTATAATTATGTTTACTTTAAAATTTATAGAGGGTTTTATGTAATTAGACAAAGGACAAAACAAAAGTATGTAAAAAAATTTGGGCCAGGCCGAGCCTTCCTCCTTAGCTTTGGTCCCATTTTGGGACAGACCTCCTAAGACCGGTCCTCTCAAGGACCATCCTAGGACAGGCCAGGTTTTTTTGGTTTGGGTTTTTTGACCCATCCCAAATGTCCACCTCTACCCTAAACAAGAGAGGGACGATGCCAAACAAAAAGGCAAAGGAGCCAGGATTTTACACCTTTACACACCCTAACCACACTCTAGGACCAGAGCACCAAAAAAAGGGCCAGGGAGGCTAAACCAGCATCACTGTTTGTTTAAAGCTTAGTTGAGTAGTCGACATATAGTTTACAGGATAGATTCAAACAGTTTGAGATCATGTGCTTTTGTTTGCATGTTTGAACCTTAATTAGAAAGCAAAATGGGTTTGAATGTTGGAGAAGAACATTTCAACCTTTTCTAGGGCAATTTCCAAATTAACATGTTCGAGTTTGTGCACAGAGGCAAAGGTAGATCAATATCATGAATTACTCGGATAACATCCCTCGCTCGACGAATGCTTCAATGTCACTTGTGGCCTTCGTTTCTGCCTTAAAAAGTGTTGAAACAACCAAATAAGAGAATCTTTCACGTACTATTATACGTAAAATCAACCAATCATAAGGTTGATTCTGTAACTATCATAAGTGTTTGATTTACTTTAAAAATTTCTTATAACTATTAGTATTTTGAGAAATAGATTTAAAAGACTTCTTTCTTGATAGTATAGGGTGTGTTTGGTTTAGTATTTTGGATAGGATTTAGGGATAGATTGGGTTATTGTGTATGGGAGTATTACGAGGTAATTTTTAAAATTTATAAAAAAGCCCTTGGTTTACTATTTCATAAGACCCTAACATGTAAATGACAAAAACACCCCCACCCATCTGCAGTGTCATTCCGGCCACCACCGCCGGAATCTGGCCGGAAAATTTCGTTACGCACAGACTTGTCGGATCTGTGCCGTAACCGTCGTTATGGCCTTTTCCGGCTAGATCCATGGTGGATCTGACCGAAAGGCCAGATCTACCGTTTGTTTTGGTTTTGGTTGGGTTGCCGTCGCCGTCGGGAAAATGCCCAACGACGGCCATTTCTTTGGCCGTCGCTGACGGCCAGATCTGGCCTTTTCCGGCCAGATCCGTGGTGGATCTGGCCGGAAAAGGCCACAGCGGTGAACTTCCGGCCATTTCTGGTCGGAAGTTTGGCCGTTGTACAGATTCCGGCTATCACCGACGGTGGTGGCCGGAATCTGACAAGTTGGGTTGATGGGGGTGTTTTTGTTAATTTTTAAACTTTTTTTTTAGGGGGTATTTAGTGAAATTAATAACTTTATGGGGTTAAAATGTAATTAAAAAAAATAGGGTAATATTTTGAGAATATTGTACCAAACGCTATTTGAAAAATAGGATCCAGAATAGGGATAAAAATATTACACCAAACGCAGCCATAAAGTTTAGTTGATGAATTTTAAAAGGCTAAGAATGGGCACATTGAGTTTAAGTTAAAACTTTAGAATCAACTCATCCCAATCTCTTTCCTAAGACCAAACTCATTTAAGATAAATGGGATATGGGCCATGAGGCTTTATTTGGGCCCAAAATGGACTTAAAGAACATTTCACCACATGAGTCCAAAAGGCCTCCATCCCATATCTCATATAATGAGTTTGTATAATTCAAACTCAAACTAAATCTTTTTTTTTTTTTTTTTGGGAGAGTCAAATAAACCCTTTAAATTTTGTTAGAAAGCGAATTTGTTTCACATCGCTAAATTAGGTGGGCTATTATGATAACTATATATAGTTAGACTTTCTTCTTCTTTGAGTTTACTTTTGGGGTGAATTTTACTCAAACTTGTACCCTCGTTTGGAAAGGTGATAGGTTAGACTATAGAAAATTTGATTTCGTCCTTAGTGTAACAAATCCCATATTGGAAGCTTATTGAGGAGATCTTGGGTTTATAAATAAGGGGAGTCTCTCTACCTAATAGATTAGCTTTTTGGATGTGAAATTCCCAGCCCGTGACAAGTGGTATCAGAATAGACCCAATCAGTCTTTCGATGGCCCGCCAAGTGCCCATGCAGGGGTATTCATGTGTGATTGTGGGTCCATACGAGAGTGAGGTAGATGAATAAGTAGGGAGCCCCATCTATGACGAGGGCGTCATAGGATTGAGTGGGAGAGAATGTAATAAATCCTATATTAGAAGCGTATTGGGAAGGTCTTTGGCTTATAAATGGAAAAATCCTTCCACCTAATAGGTTAGTCTTTTAGGTGTAAAACTCTAAACCCATGATATTAGAAACTACCGGACTAGGAAGTAAATCAGGGTCCCAATGTGGGTCCTCGTTATCTCCACAAGTTGTTTTTTCTGTTTATTTTGTTTGATCAATAATTTAACCCCTTTACATGTGTCGTTTAGCCTGTGATTTGACTTGAACAGTTGAACCTAGGACTTTTCTTCTCTTCCCATAAGCTTAATAATTANTTGGTAAGTGAATGTCACTCCTGTTTGGCCTCTTATCACACTCCATTTCTCTATATTCTACACTTCAATTTCTCTTCTTTTGTTGAGTTGAGACTTTGAGATCTAGAGAGCCAGAGTTTATATCAGAACAGTTGGAATGGATAAGATATTTTTGCTACTCCTTAATTGCTTTGAAATTTCTAGCTTCATTTTGTACGGAAAGTTTGTATGCTGAAAATATCTAAGAAAAATATCTCACAAATCCTATCTTCTCATCAGTAGTTGGAACTGGTAGGTGGGCAAGTCTTGCTTTCTTAGTCATCTTTTTTATTTTTTAAGGGGCGAAACAAAATTTTATAGGGGATTTTTAGTATGTTTCAGGGGTAAAATTTATAAATTTTGTAGAGCTTGGAAAATTTTTTTTAATAAATTTTGTAAAACTTCCTTTTAACCCCTATAATTTATGTTTACTTTAAAATTTATAGAGGGTTTTATGTAATTAGACAAAGGACTAAAACAAAAGTATGTAAAAAAATTTGGGCCCAGGCCGAGCCTTCCTCCTTAGGCTTGGTCCCATTTTGGGACTAGACCTCCTAAGACCGGTCCTCTCAAGGACCAGTCCTAGGACAGGCCAGGTTTTTGGGTTGGGTTTTTGGACCCAATCCCAAATGTCCACCTCTACCCTAAACAAGAGAGGGACGATGCCAAACAAAAAGGCAAAGGAGCCAGGATTTACACCTTTACACACCCTAACCACACTCTAGGACCAGGAGCACCAAAAAAAACCGGCCAAGGGAGGCTAAACCAGCATCACTGTTTGTTTATAAGCTTAGTTGAGTAGTCGACATATAGTTTACAGGATAAGATTCAAACAGTTTGAGATCATGTGCTTTTGTTTGCATGTTTGAACCTTAATTAGAAAGCAAAATGGGTGTTGAATGATTGGAGAAGAACATTTCAAACCTTTTCTAGGGCTACATTTCCAAATTAACATGTTCGAGTTTGTGCACAGAGGCAAAGGTAGATCAATATCATGAATTACTCGGATAACATTCCTCGCTCGACGAATGCTTCAATGTCACTTGTGGCCTTCGTTTCATGCCTTAAAAAGTGTTGAAACAACCAAATAAGAGAAAGTCTTTCACGTACTAATTATACGTAAAATCAACCAATCATAAGGTTTGATTCTGTAACTATCATAAGTGTTTGATATTTACTTTAAAGAATTTTCTTATAACTATTACGTATTTTGAGAAATAGATTTAAAAGACTTCTTTCTTGATAGTATAAAGTTTAGTTGATGAATTTTAAAAGGCTAAGAATGGGCACATTGAGTTGAAGTTTAAACTCTAGGATTGACTCATCTCAATATCTTTCCTAAGACCAAACTCATTTAAGATAAATGGGATATAGGCCATGAGGCTTTATTTGGGCCCAAAATGGACTTAAATAACACTTCACCACATGAGTCCAAAAGGCCTTTATCTCATATCTCATATAATCAGTTTGTGTAATTCAAACTCAAATTTAAAATCTTTTTTTTTTTTTTTTTTTAGGAGTCAAATAAACCCTTTAAATTTTGTTAGAAAGTGAATTTGTTTCACATCGTTAAATTAGGTGGGCTATTATGATAACTATTATAGTTAGATTTCCTTCTTCTTTGAATTTGCTTTTAGAGTGAATTTTACTCAAACTCGTACAACCGTTTGGAAAGATGATAGGTTAGACTAGAGAAAATACCGAACTAGGAAGTAAATCAGGGTCCCAATGTGGGTCCTTGTTTCTCCACAAGTTGTTTTTCTGTTTATTTGTTTGATCAATAATTTAACTCCTTTGCATGTGTCGTTTAGCCTGTGATTTGACTTGAACAGTTGAACCTAGGACTTTTCTTCTTTCCCATAAGCTAATATTATTCTGCATCAAAGAAACTCTTCTCCATTCCATCATGTTTTTTTATTTTTCCCTTACTCTTTGCTTTGCAACGTCGAGTTTGCAAATCTCAACAATTTGCGATAACATTACTTTTTATTATTAGATTGATCAAACGTTCGACTTAATATTTGATTATCTATCTTTAAAAAAAAAAAAATACAGATGAAATAGACATATCACGTTACATCAACCACCTCAATTAATTAAAACATGTTCGATGAAGAATATTTATACATAAGCATAAGACAGAAGTGATGGTTGACATATGAACATACTTACTGCTAGAACATCCAAATTGAAATTGCTTAGAACACTGTGATAGATCTTCTTCTAAAACCTCCTCCCATCTTTTTTGTGTTTAATTAAGCCAGTACTGTGTTGGAAAAGCTTTACCTACACTCCAACACTTGTTCCCAAAACATAAAATCTTCCCATCTGGCTTAATCCTCTTTCCTTCAACTTACAATACCAGCCTTAGATTTTAAGAGAGGATATATTATGTGCCCCCTCCCCTCCCTTCTTGACCCGGCCCGGCCCCCCTTCCCGTCCCTGATCAATATAACAAAACCGAGCCTCACTGTCTACCAATTTTCCGCCCATGTCCACCAGCAATGTCTTGACTCTGAATCCCGGAAAGACCCTTCTCTATCACATCACTCAACCACTACCAGGATACTTACAGGGGAATAACAACAACTTACAGCAATGCATTTCCTCATTTAGAAATTAATGATATGATAGGAAGAATTTTGCCATTTTTTGATTGTATGCACGTTTATAATAATAATATTTCTATTAACATATATAATGTTAACGTAAAACACTTATCGTTAAGTTAAAAACTATAATTATCAGTAAAGACACAATTTTATTTTCTTAAACCATCAGCTTTCTCCGATAGTTTGGTCGACATAATTTGACCCACTGACGTCCTCCACTACAGTAAAATGCTAGACACCTAGCCAACATATTACAATTAGCTATGATCGGTAGAAGTAATAAACAGTACTGAACATCTTTCTTTTGGTCACGTAGTAGCCCTTAGCAGTTGAAATCTTTTATATACAAACTCAAGCATTTTGAACTACCCTGTGTTCATAATATACATCAAACTCAAATAACATTTCAGTTCAGTTCTCTCTCTTACTTCTAAGACTGATCGAAAAACCATGTTTCCTTCCATGTTCCTTTGTTCCAGGCGCCATGAAAATTCAAGGTAATGTACTGTTCATCATCTTAACTTCAGTCACATTCATGGCTACTATTGTATAACGTCCTATATGCCTTTCTTTGTCTGCAATCTTTGATTTTCTCACTGTTTTTTTCCGGATTCCTTCCTTGCTTTTACAATTTTGTAAAGATTAGTCATCAAAGTAATCCCAAGTACATATACTTTCAGAACTTTAAATGTTGAATTAATTACTTTTCCTGATCATTTTGATTTAGATTATCATATTGGTGTCATTTTTAGTGCGATTTCAGACCTCTGTTTATAGCAAATAACATCCCTTTGAGCACAAATGCAAATAGGAAGATAGAATATTTGTCTCATATAATATCAAAGCTCTGCATCGGAGCCTTCCAAACTGTTTATGCAGCAAATAGAAAAGACCTCACTGACTAAGCAGATTGTTTAACACTTTTTTTCTGGGCTAATAATAGTCCATTTTTTTGGTGGACAATCCCACGTGGACAGGACCCTCTTCAGCTACCACCATAAGCTACCCCATTCCCTTTTCCTGACCAATCCTTCAGCACAAGTTTTTCAGTGTCCTCCTCACTTTTTTTTCTTTTTTGGTTGATGGGAGGTATAAAGACAACTTGCACATATCTCAACTAATTCTCAAAAGTGTAGTCGAATAAATTTTCTCAGTAATGACTCCTATTAACAACCCAAGTGGATTGAATAATACTTCCAAGAGTCTTAGTTAATTGCTAGATCAACCGATAGTGGTTTCAATGTCCTTCTCGACTTCAATGGGAGCTTTTATATTTTGGTCTGTTTTTAAGAGCTAATAGAGTTGCATGATTCTGCAAACGTAATTGTTTCATAAGATCATTTGAGTATACACAATCGCTTGAAACACTACACAGACTGACTTTATGAACTGACAAATTATTACATGTAAAAGAGTAGCGGCAAAGCCGCAAAATAGTCAGTTTATACAGGTCGATCTGGGTCCAAGAGGAGTCCAGTACCAGTAACATGAATATTTAATTTAAGAACTAATAACCATTGTTAATTTTCAGATCAACAATCTTTTTCTCCTAAGATATGTTTTAACAGTGACAATCTAACATTACCCCAATAGAAAGCACGTTGCAGCACCAGCATCAGTGTGAGTGACATTACACTTCAGTCACTCTCAATATCTGCTCATCCCATCAAAACACCAACTCTAAATCTAAACCATACACTTGTCTCCCTTCCCTCATCTATGCCAGTATAATCTCCACCATTTCCGCCTAGTTCACTGAACCGTATATATCAGTTTACCGGTCACCGGAATTACTTTTACATACTAAAATTCTGTAACCCAGTTTTGGTTGTATTCAATTTCAGGAAGAAGAAGAGCAACCCGAGAAGTGTGGAAATAGAAGCTAAAGACTTGACGTTTTGGTACTCTGTTCAGTTCAACAGAGATCTTCCCCACAACCACAACCACAACCAATCAAAATTCACTCTAAAATCTCAGAACAACTTTCACTCTACCAGGTCAGCCAAATTTTACATATTTATTACATTTTATTGACTTTTCTACGAGGAAGAAAGATAAATGTTTTCTAATATCTTACTGTGTTAGTGTCTGAGCAAGCACATGGGAGAGAGAGTTAGGTGCTATAAATAATATATAGTTAGCTGCATTAACTCAGTCACTGACTTGTTGCTTCTGTTTTGTCTTTGTGATGTATTTTAATTAAAGAAACGGAGCGTTGAACTTGAAGGTGAAGAAGAAAGGAGATATGGCAGCCAAGGTCTCAAATTTCTCCGATCTGATACAGAGAGTGGCATCTTCTTGCTTGCTTCACCCACTTGCCAATGCTCGACAAGACGACCAAAACGTTGAAGACGATGAAGAAGAACAAGACTATGAGTATAACTCAGAAGAAGAAGAAGAAGAAGAAAAGAGAGATGGAGGAGTCGAGATTGTGAGAGAGAGGGAAGTGGTGAGTGTAGAGAGAGTGATAGAACTGGAGACGATAATGAGCGAGGTGTTTGAGGCGTTTTCTGCTATGAAGAAAGCGTACGTTAGCTTACAGGAGGCGCATTGTCCGTGGGACCCGGAGAGGATGAGGGTAGCTGACGTGGCGATCGTGGGCGAGATGAGAAGGGTTGGTGTGTTGAGAGAGAGGTGGTTTAGGAGGAGGAGGATTGGTGACGGTGGTTGCGGCGGCGGTGGTGGTAGAGGAATGGTGAGAGAAGTGGTGGCGCCGTACGAGGCGGCAGTGGAGGACTTGAAGAAGGAGGTGAAAGCTAGAGAAGTTGAAGTTGAGAACCTGAAGGAGAAGCTGAAGAATGTTACTAATAATCTTGGCAGTAGCAGAAGGGGGAGGTCTTTCTCCAAGAGGAAAGTCAACTGCAACAGTCAAGCTCCTCAAGGTATAAAATTGACTCTGCAGACCTTGTATCTTGATGCATTTGATACTGTTTCTCAGTTATTATCAAATTATTTTATGGTAAACTGGTAGTTGTACTTATTCCATATCCAGAAAGAATAAAGATGTTCTGAAAAGCTTGTCCAGAAATCTCACATGAAATTGATTCTGATAACAGTTATAGCAGCACCAGCACCGGACCTGTTTGAAGCAACAATTAGCCTTGTGAAAGATGCATCAAAATCTTTCACATCGCTGCTACTCTCCCTTATGCGAGCTGCGCATTGGGACATTGCTGCTGCTGTGCGTTCCATTGAAGCTGCCTCTGCCAACAGCCCTGAAACAATCACCACCATTACGAGTTCCGTCGTGGCAACCAACCATGCCAAGTATGCACTTGAGTCCTACATTTCACGCAAAATCTTCCAGGGGTTCGACCATGAGACTTTCTACATGGACGGCAGCCTTTCTTCTCTCATCAATCCAGACCAGTATCGTCGCGATTGCTTCACCCAATACCGTGACATGAAGGCCATGGACCCTGTTGAGCTTCTGGGAATCTTGCCTACATGTCATTTTGGCAAATTCTGCTCCAAGAAGTATCTCGCTATCGTTCATCCCAAAATGGAAGAGTCCTTGTTCGGAGACTTGGAGCAGCACCGCCAAGTATTGGCTGGAAACCACCCAAGGAGTCAGTTCTATGGTGAGTTCTTGGGACTGGCCAAGGCAATTTGGTTGCTTCACTTGCTGGCATTCTCACTTGACCCAGCACCATGCCAGTTTGAGGCAAGCAGGAGAGCAGAGTTTCATCCACAGTACATGGAAAGTGTTGTCAAATTTTCTGGTGGCAAGCCACCCCCTGGTCAGATTGTGGGGTTTCCGGTGAGCCCTGGCTTCAAGCTTGGAAATGGAACAGTAATTAAGGCTAGAGTTTACCTGGTATCAAGGACATGAGGTATTTCATATCGGCTTGTTATATGTAGTTCATGGGTTTTAGGAAGAAATGGTGCGTTTGGGCTAGTGTTCACAGTTCCAGGTCACCGGTGATGTTTCCTTAAATAACAAGAAAGTCCTCCATAGAGGTTTTAGACTACTACTACATGTTATTAGTATTAAGCCTTTTAGATGTACTACTACATGTTATTAGGTCACTAATGTTAGACTCTGTAACATGAACATGTTCTATGCTACATGCTTCAGTGAAAAAAAAGGGTTCATCCAATCAGTCTGCCATGATGCTACAATTTTATTGCAGGATCTTGAAACTGCAGATCTTTTGCTAGGGTACTATGACCTGCATTCTACATGTTTCAATTCTCTGTTTCACAGAAATATAAGTTAAAATGATGCATGATTTGAATAACAGGGTAACAGCCCATTTGATCTAACCAGCATTGTCAAAATATATTTATAATGGGTTCATTGCAGGGCAAATTTATTGTGCTGAGCAAATTATGCTTTCACCATCAACCAAGTTGGTACAATATCAACATTTAACATGTACAAGTAAATATTCATTGAATGCCTCAAGTATGTTAAATAAGTTATATTTATTGAATGTCTCAAGTATGTTCACATCATCTAAAGTACATTTTGGAAAATTATGTCGATTTCAAAAAAAAAAAGAAAAGAAAGAGCTTGTTCTCTTACAGGAGGGTGTGGTACTATAACCCTGATAAATCGAATTTTAAGTCCTCTGAATATTCACAAGGAGAAAAGTTTCGTCTCTAAAGGAAATGGAAAGACTGCAGGGCCCATCTCATTTCTTTTCTGGGAGGTATAATCGGGGAACTACCAGGCAAAAGCTGTCTTCCGGCACCCAAAAAATCAGTCAACATACACTTCCCGGATGAAAACTTTCTTAGCCTGTCAAGAAGAGATTATAGAGAGGATAAGCAATTTCATTACTGGCAGTAAAAAGTATGAATTTCTTCAGATACACCAATAGTGGGTTAAATAAAAGCAAATAAAATAAGCCAATCCACAACAGATTAACAACAAAACAAAGTTAAAGTTTCCAAGTTCTATAAGACAAGAATGAAAGAAACTAGTTTCAGAAAGGCCATTTTGTTTCTTCAACAATGCACTTGGCTTGTCTAGATGACTCGGCCATAACATATCCTTACCAAGCAAGCATAAGAATTTAGTCCAATCCACAAAAATGTAATAATTGCAACATATGAAAACCAACAAGAAGTTCCAGAAACAATTACGAGAATCAGGAGATAAACAAGTGCCTAGGTTCACCTATACGTTTGGGAATATATCAAGTAGTAACCACAAAAGTTAAAAGGTGATATTCAAAGACTAAAATGGATAACAATCTGCAATCTTACTTGCTCAAGAGTCAGAAACATGATCACGTTCCAAGACCCCAGTCGACCAAAATTGGGAAGAAACCCCTTATAGAAGGCAGAAATTCCCTGCAGTGCATTAGCTGCTATTAGTTACTAATCAAAGAATCCTAATGGCATTAATTGAAATTTTTGCTCCTAAAACAATTAAGTTTCAGTCAAGATTTAATTGCAGTCAGAATTCTGCAAAAGAGAAAAGATTTAATAAAACCATGCAAGTTCGATAAGAATTTGCAGTTGTAAAGCATGTTAAACAGCTCATTTAAAATCTTTCACCAAATCAAAATCAAGAATTTCATGTCAAGTTCAACTTTCATCTGGTATCAAGGATATTTATATGAGACAAATACTCCAATATGACTCACAATCAAAATGAAATCCAGATAACAACTGAAAAATAGAAAATATAAAAATAAATAAAAACATCTTATTTTATATGACATCTACAGTGATGTGGTACATGATCAAGATGAAACTGTAGCATACCTCATTCTTCAAAGTCTTGATGAAACAATCAAGAGTGTTTTTGTAGCCTGAATCTCCCATCATTCTAGATTTTACCTGGAACAGAACATATATGACATACATTACTTCACATAGCAGTGATTGAGAAAGGTTCAATATGCTTATAAAGTGTGCTCTAGGACCAAAGCGTATAAGGAAACAGAAATTTAAGCCTGATGGTAATGCCATAAATTTGTACTTCAATAATATCTGTTATGTGGTTTCTTCGATTTATGTAAATAGTTCTTTGGTTTCTGCAACTTGGGCAACAGTGGACTGCAATACACTTTAGTCTAAGTCTTAAAAGGTAAAACTTTAACACTACAAGCTGATTATGATGATAAATAATGTGAACAACCAAAATCATAATTCTTCACTGAAAGCAGAAGCAGATATAGAAGGCCTACCACATCAATAGGAGAACCAATACAGACGGCAAAAAAGCCTGCACCAAGACCAGCTAGAATATGGGTAAAAACATTGTCCATGAACCCTGGAATTCTCAAAATCGTCTGCATAAGTTTGAATATATTAGGACATAATCAAGACATCAACTTAGAAATGATAACCTTAGTATTTCATACGACTCAACACTTGAAGTCACCTGTTTTACTTGATCATAACTGGCTAGCTCAGCAGCATTTATAAGAGCATTTCGTGCTATATTAGGTCCAAGTCCAGTCCATAGTGCTGCCAGTCCTTCCTAGTGTTTGTAATAAGTTAAATAAGTATGTCTTTGTGCATGTGTCTGTGTATGTATATATATTGAAGACAATTACTATACAAAACTAACCTGTCTCACTATGGTGTAATAGGCATCCAAGGTTCCATAATAACGCCTGGGCACTCCAGATAGTAATTTCCCTTCAGCTTGAAGTCGAACTTTAACAAGATCAGTTGGATTAGCCACGGCAATTGCTATAGCCCCTGTTTGTAGTGAAAATTGTATTTTAATAAGAGTTTGACATAAATAGTATGTACTTTAAATTGAAATGTAAACAAAATACCATATTGAGTATACTTTCAGCACCTACATATGGTCAAACCAAGAAGTTATGCAAGATCTACCCACTTTAGAGCAGCAGGCAGTCACCAAATGTACTCACCAGTCAGGAAAGCTGCAAATATTTTTTGGTATAAAGGAATATCTCCAACAAAATCACTGCCAACTAGGAAAGTTTTGACCTGCTCAAAAAGCATTTTTGTGAGTAGGCATCAATACATATCAAAAAATAAACAAAAAGAATTGACCACATTCATCAATGCAAAACATATCTTATACTTACAGGATCATATAACCCAACTCTTAAGCCTCCATAAATACATTGGCGATGTAACCCTGCTATTATCCCTTTCCATAGAGCCGATAAACCCTCTTCCCTTGCAATAGTAGCAACTGTACCCAACAAACCTCTATACTTAGACACACTAACCCCATCTTCACTAACCGTTTTCTTTTGGAGCTGAAGGCGGACTTTAGCTGTGTCCAAAGGTATGGTACACAGCTGCAAACATCAGCAAAATGATAAGTAACATTCAAATAATTGCAACTTGACTTCATTAAAAGACAATATGAGGAGAGCAAAGCCTCACTTGATCACTTGTAAACAAGCACAATAATCACTTGAAGCATGTGTAATTCCAACTGAACTATGAAATAATGAAGTATCTGGAACAAATTCTGAATAATCAAGTGATGAGTCTCTCTCACCTTTTTAGTTTGACTTTCAAGTGGCAATCAGTTTTTCTCCACTTAAAAAATTTGACCATACATTACTCACAGCAAAACACTCTTAATTCACTCAAAACAGAAACTGAAATACAATTCAAGGTAAAATTCATTCAACATTACAATAAATATCCTACATTTTGCACATACCCAGATACCAAAACAAATTCTAATGAAAAGTCAACGCAAAAAAAAAAAAAAAAAAACACATACCCAGATACCAAAACAAATTCTAATGAAAAGTCAACGCAAAAAAACAAAAAAAAAAATCATCAAATAAGTTTATAAGAAATGCTGAAATTGAAATCAAAACATATGCAGCAAAATCATTTGAAAACATAAGATACCTCAGCGAAACAAGCAGCAAAAGCGCTGCAGAAGAAGGTTTCAGTGAAAGAGATCTCAGGCCTGAGCTTGAGATCTGACATTGTGTGAGAGGTGGAAAGAGAAAGTGTTGGAAAATCAGTAGTGAGTATGAAGCAAAGCAAAAACACTTTATAATGGAATGATGGGAAACAAGCCAACTGCCAACAGCTGGTTTTTTTTTTTTTTTTAGTTTTTGTTTTGTTCTAAGAAAAAAGTCGTTGTCAGAAATCAGAATCGTATTGGTTTTGGCTTGCTGAGGTAGTTATATCTCCATAACACTCTTGATTTGTTTTTGTTTTTGTTTTTAATTTAATTGAAAATTAATGATGACTGATTTTTAATAAAAACAAACTGAATTTACCGGATGCCAAAACCCCTGGCCGAAGTCAATTATACCCAAGAGGTTTTGTATTGGCCCCACTCGACAGATAGTAATTCTAGGTCCATAACCTAATCATACAACTTTCTCTCACAATTCCCAATATGACAGTTTGTAATTAGTCAACTCGTAAATAGGTCATGTTTGCTTACTGTGGGTCCTGCCTACCTATTTGTAAGCTAATCAATTACGAGCTATCATGTCGGGGGTTTTGAGAGAAAGTTGTGGACTTAATATTACTGCCCGATAGACATCTACCATATTTGTGAATTTACTATCTTGTCATTAGGGGTGTGCAAAAATAACCGTTAACTGAACCGAACCCGAAAATTCGGGTCAATTTCAGGTATTTATTATGTGATACCCGAAATTTCGGTTCGGGTAGCGGATATTTATTTTAAGAGAACCAGGTACTCGGTATATTAAGAAATAAAAAAATAAAAAACCTAGTTTTTAAACCTATTTTCCTTTAACTTTCAAAGAGCAAGAGGCAAAAATCCCAAATCTTAAGTATTTAAGTTATTAAATTAAAAGTTGATTTAGTGTATGGAAGAAATTATATTCACAAATTGAAATTTGAAATGTAAAAAATTAAAATTCATGCAAAAATATTCAAATTCGGGTCATAAACCGGGTATCCGGTTTTTGACCCGAATATTAGGGTACCCAAAAAACCGAATACCCTTAAAAACGGTTTGGTTTGCAGGTACTCTTTTAGGGGTACCCGAATATTCGGGTACCCGGTTTTTGGGCAAAACCGGTTCAAGTACCCAATTTTGCACAGCCCTAAATTGTCATTGTTAAGTTAAAGTTTAACATTTTGTCCTTATTCAGTTGACAATAATGCTTGAGTTACCGATAAAGGTACCGATTTGACATACTGATTAAGTTAAAATTTGAGATTTTGAGAATTGGGCAAGTGCATCGGTATGTGAAAATCGGTAATTTACTCGGTAAACGTAGTATTACTGTTCAGTTGAAGTTAACAAAATGATCTTAACGATGGGTGGAAAACTATTTTTCTTAAAAAAATTAAATTGGGTGGGAAAACGTAATTACGATAAACCTTGGGCGGGAAATTGTAATTCACTCGTCATTTATTTGTTTAATAAGTTTGATTGTGAATAGGTGGGCTTGGGTTATTTATAGTTATTTTTAAGAAATAATTTATCCAATATCGGTTTGATTTGTTTGTATAGATTTGATAACTGTTTCTAAATCATGAGTTTATAAGAAAGAAAATAAGTTTTTTGTTTTTTTTTTTTTTTTTCCATGATCAGGGGTGTCTGTCAGTTTAAGCGCACTTCAACTAATTCCTTGAAACTCTAAAACTATTAATCAAATAAGAACTTCAATACATACCCTATTAGCAACTAACAAACTCAGGAGTTATTTATCTATTATTGATTTTGGAACTTCAAAAGAGTGTGGTTGGGAGGCTTAAATAACACTATTTTTGTTTTGTTTTTTTAAAAGAAAGGGAAGTGATTTTTAGCCCCCATCAAATTAATCACTATTTCTCATTATATTTAAAAAACTTCTCTTTGAACCCCATTAATACTGAAAATAGCTTTGCTTAATTAGGTTTTATTTGCATCACTTTTCCTCCAATTTCAAGCTTAATTAGGGTTTTTTATTACACATTTTTTCCCTAATTTCAAACTTAATTAGGGTTTTTTTTTACATCACCTTTTTCCCAATTTCTTAAATAGGTTTCTTTTGCTCATATACCATTTTCTGAATTTCAAGTTTGAAACTTACTTTTTAGTCTTCAGATTCTTATTCATCTTGTTTGTTTGAATACTTTCTTCATAACTTTAATAATATATTTTCATCAAACAAATAATTGTTTAGGAAAAAAATGTTTTAATGATTTAGAAAATTTTGGATTTAGGGTTTAGGTAAGAATAAAAGGTTAGAAATATAAAAGAGAAAATTATATTTTGGGTATATTTCATTTAATCTCATAACGGCAAAATATAAAAATTAATTAAAAAGTAGTAAGTGTTTTATTATGTGTGTTTTTTTAATATTTTTAAAGGGGTTTTCATAATCATAGAAAATACATAAATATTTTTTCAATAAAAATATTTATATTGAAGTGAAATAAATGGTATATATTTTAGTAATTTAAAAAAAGATTGGTGATTAATGGTATTATTATATTTTTTCAAAAACATTATAACTTCCCTAGCTTTGTTTAAATGAAGATCATTATACATTTGGGCTGGCCCAAATATTGCATTCGTGAATGTATTTGTCACGGTCCAAGAGACGCAACTATTTGGTAATCACACAAATAAATTGTTTTACGGTTATAGTCTTAAGAGAACCACCAACTCCAACAATCGTCCATGTACGGTCCATATTAGATTTGACCAATCGTCCGTCTTACCTCTTTTATGTTCGTGACAGTTCATTTTTGTCTCAGTAGAGTATTTCAGTGACATGTTTCGATCCTCTTTTCCACTATTCAGAAAAAAGTAAACCAATGATTCAGGTACAGGAAACTATCATTAGCGCATGGACAGTTAGATATCCAACTTGTAATTGCAACGACCCAATTGCAAAAGTGGAGCTCTACCAACCTCTGTTTTAAAAATCGGACTCAACCGGTCGGTCGGACTGGGACCCGATAGCTTCTCCGGTTCGGTTTAGGTCTTAGGGGGTTTTTGTAATATTTCAAAATTATAAAGGTTAATTTACAATTTTATAGGGGTATTTTGGAGATATGCCAAAAGTTTAGGGATTATTTAGTAATTTTTTGGGGGTATTTTTGAAATAAATAAAAATTTTAGGAGCTAATTTGAACTTTTTAGGGAAAATTTTGTAATATATTAAAAATTGAGGGATTAATAATAATTTTTTAAGAATAAAATTGTCACTGACATCATCGGTCCAACCAATTGACCCGTAATTCGGACGACAAAACAGGTTACCCTCGGATCTGGGTTTTAAAACAATGCTACCAACTTACCTATATCGCTCGAGCCAAATAGAGTATGCATGAAGGAGTTAGATCTAATTGATGAGTTATACATCGTGGATTTTCTTAGCTTTAAAAAAGAGTGTAGTAGAAGGCATTGACCTCTATAAAATAATGTTTTAAAAATCGACCCGAGACAAAACTCGGCAAGAGGGTCAGGTCTTGGGTCGACCGGTTTAACCGGTTGAACCAACTGGTTTAACCGGTGAACGGTAATTTGACGTCATCAGCATGATGATGTCATCAAATTACTGTTCACAGAATACATTTCTTTCCCAAATTTTACTCCAAAGTCCAAATCATAAACTCCAAAATAAAAAATCCATAGCAAAACATCATCAAACATCATTATATCAATAATACAAATCAAAATAACAAAATTAATGAAGAAAAATAACATAATAGTTGTTTCAAGTTTTCAACTTTCAAGTCAACGACTCAACATTTCAATATTCTAACAAAAATTGATCTTCACCAAATGGTCCTCAATCAATCTATCCATCATTCCATCCTCAATTAAAATTGACAATTCACACACAACCTAATAGATGATCATCATCATTATTAAAATAGGCGACATCATCTACAAAAAATTCTAGCAAAAAAGAAAAATCATGAGTTAAATCTTCTCATTTAAACTAATTGAATATAAACTAGCTAATACCAAATTGAAATTGCTTAAAAAATTGTAAATAACCTTCTGAAGCATCTGTTGAGTCATAATAAGAAGGGTGATCACCAAATTCACCACCATCTACAGGAATAGCTCCTTCTCCATATAATGATTGTTCCAATTCATTATAATTAAGCTCACCAACCTCCTCTTCCTCGTCAACTATCCACCATTAAGTTTTATCAATACTCTCATAATCAATAGGATCATATGTAATTTTCTTGTAACAACTAACAACTCCTGAAATAGCAAAATTAAATATTCAAATCATGACCAATAAAGACATCAATAAAAATAATAAAATGAAGAAGACTTTATACCTATTTTGCAAACGCAAGTTATAATGAGTGAAAACCAAATCATTCAACCATGGATGCTCCAGTCTGTTCTTCTTTTTAGTATGTATGCGTTCAAAAACACTACAATTTCGCTCATATCCGGAAAAGGCCGAAGTTTGGCTTAGAATTTTGATTGCAAACTTTTGCAAATTTGGAGTACTAAACCTAAATGTCCTCCACCATTCATCTAATTGAGAATAAAAATATAAATTACATAAGAAATAAACACAATTTCATAACTTAAAAATTAGACTTAAAAAGTTAATAACTATTACATACATGGCCGTGTAGTTTTGCATGTTTGAAAAGCAAGCTCACGAGAAAAGCTTTCTAGACGATCTCGATATAATCTACTCTCCTCCAGTAACGTTGTCTTGCTCATTTTGAATGCATTTGCTTTATTGTCAATAGTGTCAAGAAAACCATACATGACCTCAGGTTTTTTGAAAAAAAGTGTCCTCGTCATATTTAAAAGCAGGATTCAAGTAATATGCTGCTGCATGAAGATCATGACATAACATCCTATCCCAACGCATCTTGATAATTGTTGTATAAGGCTTGTACAGATTTGTCTTGTTCTTAAACAGCTTCTTGATTCCCATCCTCGTTCTATACATGCCATCATACACATATCCTATTGAAGGCCTCTCATCTGACTCTACAATCCGGAGCATACGCATCAATGGACTCACAACTTTGGAAACTATACCAATGTCATCCCATAACTGGTTATCTAGAACTATGGAAATAAAGGCTTTGCCTTTATTAGTTTTTGCATATCGGCACTCCACAAAAGTTCTATCTGTCATTGTAGATTGCAAGTCATATTTGTGCTAATGTAGGCTGCTCAATGCAATGAAAGTTGTGGCAAAACGGGTTGCACCTAGGCGTATAATTTTTGTCCAACCCTATTCAAGTCATAGACAATAAATGTTAGTACTTGGTAAATTTTTAAAAAGTGTACATATATAATATATCTTGACAATGTAAATTATAAACATATGAAGTAAAGGTATATAACCTGTTTTTTCCTCAGCAAAGCCAGCACAAATGAATGATTATACACAAATTTGTAACCTCAGATGCACGTGTCAAAAGGTTGACTATATGACTCATCTCAGCCATGTCTTTCAACATTAAATTAATACAATGTGCTACACAAGGAGACCAAGTAATACTGTTATATTTTTCAGACAACATTCTTCCAGCAGCTTTATAGTTTGCTCCATTGTCAATGACAAGATGGACAATATTGTTTGGTCCAACCTATAAAGCTATTTCCTCAAACAAGCCAAACAATGTTGCAGCATCCTTTACAACATTTGAAGCATCCACTGATTTCACAAAACACACTCCTTTAGGACAGTACACTAGAAAATTAATCAGCGACCTATGTGAATTATCTGTCCAACCATTAGCCATTAAAGTACATCCAACATCCTCCCAAGTTTTCTTGTAACTATCAACAAGTAATTGCACTTCTTTCTTAACATCTCTCAATAAATTCACACGCAAATTATGGTAAGTTGGGATTTTATACCCAGGACCAATTGCAGCTATAACATCTGCCATAGGTTGAAAATAAATTGAATTAATAACATTAGTTGGGATGCAAGAATCATAAAATAACCTTGCAACAGCCATGTCCGCTCTCCACTTAGCTTCCTTTTCGGCTAAAACACTCCTAATTGAGGGTTGACACCCAACCTTAGTCTTCGGAGCAAAATAGTCACCTATCCCAATAGATTTTTTTATTTTACTGCTTGCAGTTGAAGTTAGAGCTGGAGCTGGACATGGAGAAACCTCTTTACACTCTTGATCTTCATCTAACATATCACCCTCAAATTGTTGTACACTAGCTCCATAAGGATTGACATTCTTACGAAGTTCAACTTTTTGTTTATTCTTGGCCCCAATTTTATTTAGTGCTTCTCCAATCTTGAATTTAACATCGAAAGGAACTTTAGGGCACTTTCCAACTTCTCCCTTTATACCCGCTAGATGCAATTTAACTCGATAGATTCCTCCACCTTTGACTATCTTGCCACAGTAAAGACATGTTAATATTTTCTTCCCATTTTCATCCACGCCCTCATTAACATGTGCCCATGCTATATCATTTCTTCCTCGAAAAGTTTGTGAAACATCCATGGAAGTAGATTGTTGACAAGACCCAGATGATGACATATTCTTTGTCTTTAATCTTGATATCTACCCTGGCAAGTGGCAACACAAATAAAAAATAAGTTAGTAATTACATGTATCCGAAAAAACAGTGTATTAGAAAACTTTATACCACTTGTCCACAATTTTTTTATAGAATTACATGTATTCAAACAAATAGTTCCATAATGAACTCCTAAATCTCTAAAAAAAGTGGAAGGGACAATACATCCATAGGTTCTGCCTACATTGTATTATACTATTATCCTTCACTTTTACATGTTGTTGACCACTTTCTCAATGTTTAGAAGATCTTCACTAACCATTAATTCTTTTCTGATCTTTAATAAATTAATGCCGAAACAAAAACTACTCAAATTTTGCATACTTCTATAATACATAATCACAGTATTACAATAAAAATTACCAACAATTCAGAACTGGTTCACCAATCAATTGAATCCTATAGGTTTGAATGAATTCAATAACTTTTACAAAACAAAAGTTAAATATAATGTTTTGGTGTTCCCATTTCGGTTCAAACTTCAGAGTTTACTAAATCACAAAGCCACAAACTACGAAGGCTTCCCATTTCGGTTTAGCCTGATGCCCTGATCATGCACATTCTCTCTTCATCAATCTTTAATCTCAATGCACATTCTAAATTAATTATGAATTTATAAGTTTTTAGGTTGGTAGAGAAGAGTGCTACTTTGTCATTACTCATTAGTTCTCCCTTCAAAGAATCAAAGTTCAAAGTTCAAACTTCAATCTGTAAACTGTAAAGCATGAAGCCTACTACATTGCAAACTAAGACATCTCATGCATAAGACCTGAAGGCTGAAACAAAGACATGCCTACACCGTGACAGTTACCTGCTAGTGAAGATGAGCTGCCGTTTGTTGCCCGTCGGGGAGGTGGAGCTCGGCTGTGAACAGGGCAACTATAAAGAGCTGAGTCAGATTCAAGCAATGTGAAGAAGAGTGTGTGCAACTCTGAGATCGAGATCGACTGTGCACTGTGTAGCTCCGAGAAGAATCAAGAATGAAGACGATGGATTATGGCATAGATCGACGGTGATGAAGAGTGGATGCCAGAGAAGATTGCGAAATGAGCGGCACCCCAACTGACGACGAAGCAAGCCGTTGACCGTGAAGGCTGCAACGACGAGTTTCAACGGTGAAGGGAAGACTCTAGCGGTAATTTTCAGAGTTCAGTGAGAGTGAAGCTTCAGAGTTCAGACTTTCAAAGCAAAGGGTGGGAAACGCGTGAAAATGGGAGGGAAA
Source organism: Pistacia vera (assembly GCF_008641045.1). NCBI lineage: Eukaryota > Viridiplantae > Streptophyta > Magnoliopsida > Sapindales > Anacardiaceae > Pistacia > Pistacia vera. The sequence continues at coordinate 646,956 of NW_022195608.1, forward strand.
TGAGGGAAAGGAAATGATATTGGGGTTTACTGTTTAAGTGTTTATTATTAAATTTAATTATTTTATATTATAAATGTTGACCCGGATTTTTTAAAATGGACGGTTGGACCGGTGGGTGCTACAGTACACCGGTCCTACTGCGGGTGCCAGCGGACAGAACAAAAACACTGGTTTTTAGGCTCACCCGGTCCGACTCACCAGTCAGGTCCTGGTTGAACTGGCCGGGCCGGGTTTTAAAACATTATAAATACATATTTCTGAAATAATGAATTTTTTTTTATTTTAATTATTAGCCATATATTCAATTTAAAACTATTTTAAATAACCATTTCCCCCCCGAATCCAAAGTTTGCGGGGACCCATGCAAACTTATAACGCACGATAAGAAAATACCACTACCACACACGATTATTCCCTCCCAAACCCGTTGGCGGGAACCAATAAGCCCAAACTCCCGCCAATTACATTCCATAATTTAAACCATTTCCCCAAATCTAACCCGCTCCAACCCGCCAATATAAACCCAAACCCAATCCCTCCCATTTTTTCAAAGCCAGTCCTAACCCTAACCCCAAGAAACAAAGTAAGAAAGAAAGAAAAAAAAAAGCACCAGCAAAAATGCTTGAACTAAGGTTGGTCCAAGGGTCTCTTCTCAAGAAGGTGTTGGAGGCTATCAAAGACTTGGTGAATGACGCGAACTTTGATTGTTCGGCCACCGGGTTCTCCCTGCAAGCTATGGACTCCAGCCACGTGGCGTTGGTGGCTCTTTTGCTCAGATCGGAGGGCTTCGAGCACTACCGATGTGACCGTAACCTTTCCATGGGGATGAATCTGGGCAACATGTCCAAGATGCTGAGGTGTGCCGGTAATGATGACATCATCACCATCAAGGCTGACGATGGCAGCGATACTGTTACTTTTATGTTTGAAAGTCCCAGTAAGTTTGTTTTTGCTGAAGTTAACTTTTTGGTTTCTTTCTTTGTTGATGTTAGGGTTTTCGTTGGAGGATTAGGGTTTATGGTTTTTGATATTAAATTGACCGTTTTGTTCGTTGATTTGGGGTTTTGGTGGTTTGGTTTCATATGGGTACCTGTTAATTTTAAGAAATTTAAGTTTCGCTTCGTTGGAGTTTCCCCCTTTTCAAACACCCGTTGGTTTCATTTCTGTCCCATAAACAGTAAATGTTTTATTCTCGTATTCCTTAAAGATCCCTTTGTTTCTTTCCTCCCAGAAAGGGTGGTAAAAGCAAAATTCCAAAGCATACTATTTTTTTTTTTAAATATATATTTTTCTTGTAGTTGCAGTTTGAGTCTTTGAATAATTAACGTTGTCGATACTATAACCGTAGACTGTTGGATTCGATGTTCTTGCTTTTTTGTATGTCAGTTTCTTTTTTCAAGATGTTTGGAAATATTAAAAGCAGGTGTCGTGATGTTTTCTATTTTCTTTTAAGTCTGCTCTGTTTTTATTGGGAAGAAACTATTCAAAAGATTAAAAATGTAGTGTTGGTACTTATGTTTGTTGCTTAATGTGGTTTAATAAACAATGCTGCTGCAATGAGTTTAATTTGAACTGTATAAATCAGCTATTCTTTATGTTTACTACTGTAAGCATGTTACTTTGTTAGCTGACATGATTTTGTTCAATTTTTTGTTTTGGTAATGGTTGGATTTCATTGTAGCACAAGATAAGATTGCAGATTTTGAAATGAAGCTGATGGACATTGATAGTGAGCACCTTGGAATCCCTGAGGCCGAGTATCATGCTATTGTCCGGATGCCTTCAGCCGAGTTTGCTAGGATTTGTAAAGACCTTTCCAGCATTGGTGATACTGGTAATATATTGTTATGTCAGTGAAATTTTGGATTTCTCAAGTTCTTTAGGTAATATTTAGGGAATCTGAATTGATTTTTGTGTTCGGTGATTGTACAGTTGTGATCTCTGTGACAAAGGAAGGTGTGAAATTTTCCACCAGGGGTGATATCGGGACTGCTAACATTGTACTAAGGCAGAATACCACGGTGGACAAGGTATATTTAGTCCTGTGTAAGCGATGCTATTTCTATTTGTGTTTCGTTGGTTGATAGGTGTGAGATTGATTTTGCAGCCAGAAGATTCAACAATAATTGAAATGAATGAACCAGTGTCATTGACTTTTGCACTGAGGTACATGAACTCATTTACAAGGGCGACTCCATTATCCAACACTGTCACAATCAGCTTGTCTTCAGAGCTACCAGTCGTGGTTGAATACAAGATTGCTGAGATGGGTTACATCAGATTTTACTTGGCACCCAAGATTGAAGAGGATGAGGAAGAGACTAAGCCTCAAATTTAAAGGACATTTTAATAGTCTGTAGGCTTATTTTTCATTGTTCAATCAATGAATCAAGTTGTATGAATAGTGTTTCTTGGTGAATTTTAATTTTAATGAACCAAGCAGTTGTAGTTTGATAGGTATAAATATCCCTTTTATGTGGCTTGATTCTTTTTTAGGCTCTATGAGAATATGATTTCTCAGTGTTTTGTGTACCTTTCAGTTACTGTTTGTGGTTCTCACTTGACATAGAACCTTTTAAAATTTTAAGAAATAGGTCAAATGGGAAAATATTTGATTGTTTGCTCATGGCAATAGCTTAGCCCTGAGTTAGGAGAATTTTGAATTGTTGAAGATGGACTCGTTTTATAAGACACGATCATTGTTTTAAAACTTGGCTTGGCCAATTGAAACGGGACTTGGGGGAGTTATCGAGTTGGGTTACAAATTTTTTTATTCGTTTAAAACTTTAGAAATTAGGATATCGATTTTTGAATAATTGAAGGTTGAAATGTTAGGGATTTTGAAAAGAAATGGTTGGTGAGTGGAATGGTGGCAATAGAGGTGGTTATCGGTGAGTGAATCGATTGGGAATCACAAAACTAAATTGTCGGAAAAAATTTGTTGTCAATGATTGGGGAGGTGAACGGAGGAAGGGTGGGATGGGTTTTGATTAGGAGATTGAGGTAGTATTTTCGTGGTTATGGGAATTGTTGTCGTTGTCGGAAACAAACCTTATTTGTTGACACCGAGTTGTTGACAATAGTGTTTAGGGTGTTTTTGTAAGATTTCAAACTTTTGGACACCGGTTTGATCTGTCGGTCAAACGGGGATTCGTCACTTTGTCGGTTTCACCTCGGGTTGGTTTTTAAACACTGCACGATTCATACAGTACGACTAACACGCACAATCATTCCCTTCAAAAAGATAAACCAATCAGTTTTAAAGCCCGCCAATAACACTCCAACGTTTAAAGTTTTAAACAATTCTCCCAAAACCCAACTCCCTCTACCAGATTACGACTTCAATTCTAAGTTGGTTTCTTATTTGAGTTCTTTTCCAATTTGTATCAGAGTTTCTAATATTATTACGATTTGTACACTTTAGTTTCATAATCTGGATAGGATTAGATTAATACAACTATAAATGGGGTTGAAATTTCTTAACTTTCACAAAATTTTGTTTGTGAATTGGGAAGATGGTAGAACTAAGGCTTGTTCAAGGGTCTCTACTGAAGAAGGTGTTGGAGGCGATGAAGGACTTGGTGAATGATGCCAACTTCGAATGTTCAGCCATCGGGTTATCAGTTCAAGCCATGGATTCTAGCCACGTCTCATTGGTGTCCATGTTGCTCAGGTCAGAGGGTTTCGAGCGCTACCAATGTGACCGTAATGTTTCAATGGGGATTAATCTGGGCAACATGTCGAAGATGCTTAAGTGTGCTGATAATGATGACATCATCACCATCAAGGCTGAAGACTGCAGCGATTCTGTTACTTTTATGTTTGAAAGCCCCAGTAATTTTTTTTTTTTTTTTGCTTCTATCTCATGACTTCCCTGTTATATGCATTATTTTTTTCAAGATATGCAGAGACTAAAATCATGGGGAAGTCATAATCTGCATTTTCTTTATTGAATTGCAGCACAGAAGATATCGGATTTTGAGATGAAATTGATGGACATCAATTGTGAGCGAGTTGGAATCCCAGATTATGAATACAATGATATTATTAGGATGCCCTCAGCTGAGTTTGCAAAGATTTGTAAAGATCTTGCCGGCATTGGTGATTCTGGTAACATCTCATTTTTACATTGTGTTTGATAATGAAATTCAGGGCTTGTGGATTCTAAATTCTGGGTTGATGATTATGTGTAGTTGACTAGTTGTGATCTCTGTGACGAAACAAGGTGCAAAGTTTTACACAAACGGTGACATTGGAGCTGCTGCCATTGTAATCAGGCAAAATACTACGGTATATAAGATATTTATTTATTTTTTTTAAAGCGGGATTCTGAGATTTCGTCCACATTGAAATGAAAATCTCTGTTTGTGTTTGGGTTTGTATCCAGAAGAAGCAACAATAATTAAAGTGAAAGAGGCAGTGTCATTGACATTTGCAATAAGGTTCATGAACTCATTTACAAAGGCAGCTCCATTGTCAGATACTGTGACAATCAGCTTGTCCTCAGATCTGCCTGTTGAGGTTGAGTACAAAATTGGTGAGATGGGTTACATCAAATTCTGTTTGGCTCCCAAGCTTGAGGAAGATGAGAATTAGACTATGCCTTCAATTAATTTAAATGCAATCTTAATTTTTCTCTTAATATTTTGATGAACTAGGCATTTGCAGTTCAGTAGAATGTGAAAAAGATTCAAATGCAAACTGATAAATCAATAGGAAAATAATAATGGGTGAAATCCATAGATCGTTTGTGATCAAATTCAAATGCAAACTGATAAATCAGCAGCTCTTATAAATGATCAAGATTCTGTGATAAATCTTTGACTTAAAAACCGCATAAACTGATAAGACACTATAAAAACAAACCATATAACCATCAATCATTCCCGCCAATAATACTCTACTGTTGGACAACTCTCTCAAAGCTCATAGGAGAAAGTAATTGAGATATTCTGCAATAAAGGCAATGAAGGAGTTGGTGAGTGAAGTAAATTTTTTAACTTTTCGGCCACAGGATTATCTATTCTAGCCATGTATTCTATCCATGTGTCGTTGGTGTCCCTGTTGCTCCGATCAGAGGGTTTCAAGCTCTAACAACATGAGCATAATGTTTCCATGGGGATGAATCTGGATAACTTGTCCAAGGTGCTGAAGATTTCCAGCAATGATGACATTATCACCATCAAGGCTGAAGACTACACCGATACTGTCACTTTTATCTTTGAAAGTCCCTGTAAGTTCCCTTTACGGAATTTTCAGTTCAGTTTGGTAGATTTTTATTGCTTATCATATTCATCAGTTAACAACATGGTTTAATAAAATATATAACTGACAATGGCATGGCTTTCTTGAATTTTAGCTGGAGGAAAGATTTTTGATTCTAAGATGAGTTTGATAGACATCAGTTGTGAGCAAGTTGAAATCCCGGATTCTGAATACAATGCTATTATTAGGATGCCTACAGCTCAGTTTGCAAAAAAATTGTAAAGATTTTGCCGCCATTGGTGATTCAAGTAACATCAATTCAGGGATTCTTTTACTAATGTTTTTAGTAATTTGAATGGATTCTAAGTTCTGGGTTGATACTTGTGTGCGCAGTTGTCATCGCAGCCACAGAAGAAGGTGCAAAGTTTTCCATTGAAATGACAAGTATCGACCTTCTGTTAGTAGACAAGGTATTTTTAATCTTTTTTTTAACTGGGATTAGATTCGATTCTGAGATTTCGTGTACATTGAAATTAATTTTGGTTTGGTTTTGGAGCCAGAAGAAGCTTTTTATAATCGAAATGGAAGAACCAGTGTCATTGAAATCTGATCTGAGGTTCATGAACTCAGCCAGAAGAAGCATTTTCTTTCTTTTGCTTTGATTTTTCATATGTTTGATGAGAAACCGCTCTTAATTTGTAGTTTAGTTTAATTACTTCATGGAAAAGGATGAACCATTCTTTAGTTTAAACAGCGAATCTGAGCTTATAGCAGTTAACAAGCAGATCATCTTGGATGAATAAACCCCATGAAAGAATTAATACAATGAATGAAACCAAAATTTCCTGCAACCTTGGTCCAGAATCTTGTTGCTTCCCATCCCCGGAATAAGGATCACTTTGCACAATGATCTAAATTGATCCATGATATACTCCTTCTCTTGGCTTCACTGTAGAGAATGACCCCAACGACTGTGATAGTATAGCCGAGCATCCCTGTGACCGACACTGGATTTCTGAATATCAATATTGACACAACCACTGCAACAGCTCCTTTTGCATTTCCCAAAACCTGGAAGATTCAGCACATTGTAATTTTCACCAGAACCCAATTGGGAGGATAAAATCTGACTTTTTGCAAAGTGACTTTTATGAGCTGATATCCAGTTTCAACATTGAACATAGTGTAAAATACCTGAAGGGTCAAGGCACTAGTGTGCTTGGTGACCAAAAAATTGGTCAAATTCACAAAATATGCTAGTGCTGAATTGAAGATCAGATAGCATAAGAACTTCAAATCTTGTCTAGCAAGTGTAATTGTGATCCCAATTACATCTTCTTCTACTATGAGTGCTACAGGAAGAAGGAACAGAAACGCTAATGGAGCCATGTACATGAGGAGGTTCATAGAATTAAGCTTTTCGCTGTTACAGAAAAATGGAGATGGTTGTCAACTAATAACAAAATGTAGATGGTAATTAAGGATATGTTCCATATTCAATACCCTTCAGAAGAAAGCAAAATCCCTTGCAGAACTGACTTCAGTGCCCGAGCTGCTGTGGCACCAAGGCACATTATAAATCCAAATAGATGAAAACTTGGTTCTCCCTTCACCCAAGTAATTAGAGGAAAACAAGATCAGTTAATTAAAATCATCATCCCACCAACCAAACAGAGTCTTTAACAGTTGTGCAATTCACACATCAACAACACGCATTAGCTTCGTTACAAAACCAAGAATTTGATTATATCAACATACTTTATTAATAAAAAGACAGAAAAAAAAATGCATTTTCTGATACAAATTTGATGTAGAGAACAAAAGGGTCAGGCTGTAGTATATCAAAACATATGTAGATAGAATCAAGTAAAGCCAAGAGAGAAAAAAAAAGAAGAAGCTCTTACTCCAGTGGCAATAATAACACCAGCAACAACAGGGATGAGAGTGACATAAGTAAGCCACGCCTCTCTCTTGAAAGTCATCAAACAAGCAAAAACCGCTGTGAAAAATGGTGTGGTGGCTCCCACGGCCTGATTAAACGACACAGGAAGGTACTTCAAGGAGATGTTGCCACCCACAACAGATAAGCAAAAAATAAGTCCAAGAGCACATATCTTGAAGAACTGCATTGGAGACTTTATGATTTGCAATGTCGTGACTTTGAGCCAATAAACAGCAACAAAGCTCAACAAAGAACACGCCAACATGTGACACAAAGTGAGGAAAATTGGGTACTTAAATCCATAGTTACTAAGCAAATATTTGTTTAGTAATAAAACTCCAATATTTGTGGAGTACCATGATACAATAAGACCAGTTGTGAATAACCCACTTGAAACTTTCATTGCCTATGTTTTTTTGGTTTGTTTGCTTAGATTTTTGTGGGATTCTTTTAAAGAGAAAAAAAAAAATGTTATAATGGAGATGGAGGTGGTGGGTTAAGTCAGTTAAGGTTAAGAGTTTGGATGTAAAATTGAAGGGTGAAAAAGAAAGGAAGATAATCCAGATTTGAGTGGTTGAAGAGAGAGTGACTTTGAGAGAGACATGATTTTTTTTTTTTTTTTTTTTTTTTGGGTATTAAGACATTAGCTCCCTGTTCTTTGTTACAGACTTCAATGGAACTTGAAGGTCCATTGAGTGACGATAAAGAAAGATGGGCGGAGTTTTATCTGTGAAAAAGATTTGAAAGTTTTTCAAGAGTTTAATTTTACAATAATGCTACGGACACCGGGATTTTTGCACCGAAATATTGTACCGGTCTACGTGTAATACACATCTGAATATTTTTATAATTTTTTTCTAGTGAACGGTCGTCCATCAAATTTGGACGGCCATTCACTCACATGGACGCCCGTCCATATGGGTGTTCAAAAGAATCGGTTGGAACCGGAACCGGCGGGTACCCTGGGTTTGGTTCCGGTTCCTATCCAGAACCAGTTGTCAATGGGTAGGTTCCGGTTCCAAATTTTTGGAACCGTTACTGTGCGGTTCCAGTTCCTATAGTTAGGAACCAGAACCGGAACCAGGAACCAGGAACCGAGACTAATATAAAATAAAATTAAAGATTAGGGGAGTTAATAAAACTTTTGTAGAAAAAGTAATGTGAAACATTATATTTATATTTCATAACATTTAAAGTAAGTTGGTTTGACTTTTGAGAAATAACTTTACAAAGTAATGGAGTTTGTAATTTTGAATTATAATTTGTATTATTTTTGTAACAAGTGCCAGGTGGGGGAGTATTTGTAAGTTTTTAAAGGTTTTTGCTATTTTAAAAACTTTTGGGGGGTCATGTAATTTTACAGGGTACCAGAATCGGAACCGGAACCATTTACAGGTTCTGGTTTTGGGTACCTAGGAACCAAAACGTCGGTTCTGGTTCTGGTTCCAAATTTCAAGGAACCGTCGGTTCCGGTTCCGGTTTCGGTTCCTTCAAAAAGTGTAGGGTACCCGGAACGAACACCTCTAAATTATATTATATGGACAGGCGTCCCTATACAAGAGACGGGCGTCCCCATAAATAAAATATAATAAAAAAAATTATAAATATGGGGACGGCGTCCATCTGTTATGGACGGCCGTCCATTACTTTTGGACGGGTGTCCATTGTAATGGACGCCCGTCCATACTTAAAATAAAAAAAAAAAAAAAATTCTGCTTCTTCTTCTTCCTTTCGTAAATGTTCCATTTTCTTTCTATTGGAAAAGGGCGCCATGCAGCTTGGATGAAGCATGCGGCCCATGTCCTCACATATTATGAGTAGAACCTAAAGGTGTGCTCCCTCTTATCTTTCCTAAGTTTCCTAGCCAGCTGATGAAACTCTTCAGAACTGTGTCTTGTGATTTCTTCTCCACTTCTTGGGTTGCCATTGTGACTGAGTTAAAGGAGTAGTGTTGTTGAGATAGTAAAGATGGAAGAGTTGGATGAATTTAAATTTTCAAAGATGGAATAGAAAAGGGCAAATACCCAGCTGGGGTTGTCTTGAAGAATAAGTTAGAAAGTTAAAGATGAAGTAATTTACATATTCTTGAAGAATTTGGATACCTTCGCAATTTTGTGAGAAGCTATTCTGGGGGCAAGATAAGCCAATCCAATAATATTGATCATCTTCTGAAATATATAAGAAATAGGAACTGAAACCCCATGAATAATTGCACCAAGATCCCAAAGCCATTAACACACAGTCCTAAAAATCTGCAAATGTAATAGTTTCAGCAATGAAACTCAAAACAAACAAGAAGAGAAGAATGAAACAGAATAGAAAAAGAGAGAAAGAATAATGGACGGCGTCCCTTTAGGGTGGACTGCCATCCTAAATAATGGACGGGCGTCCATTAGTTATGGACGCCCGTCCAAAACTTAAGGGACGCTCGTCCACAATTTATGGACGGGCGTCCAATTTTTTATTTTATTTTTAAAACAAATTAAGGTGACGGGCGTCCCGTATTTGCGGACGCCCGTCCAAAATTAAGGGACGGCCGTCCACAACCTATGAACGGCCGTCCATAATGTTTTACAAATTTTTTTATTGTATTTTATTTATGGACGGACGTCTTTTCTTGTATATGGACACCCGTCCATATAATATGGACGGGCGTCCATGTGAGTGAATGGCCGTCCAAATTTGATGGACGGCCGTTCACTAGAAAAAAATTGTAAAAATATTCAGAGTGCGTTACACGTAGGCCGGTACCGAATTTCGGTGTAACTTTTCGGTGTCGTAGTGTATTGTTAATTTTATCTGTAAAACAATTTGAAGAGGATAATCTCTTTTGTTACTTGGAAGATTTCATTGCAAAATAACATCTAAATATGATTTTCTTACATTTTCCCCCTTGTGTTTTATTTTATCCGATATGAAGTTGGGAGAGAAATGATAGGGTAGATGAGCTATAATTTCAATAGCTTTCTAGATTTTTGATAGTTACCAATTAATTTTAGTTAAAACAAAATAAAAAAAGAGAAGAAAAATGTGTATCCTTTATCAGTTGCACTGCCTTGATGTAGAAAGTAATCCTCTAATAAAGTTTAATTTGCCTTTTTTTGGTTTTGGATCTTCCAAATCATTCCCAGAAGAGATTCGGACATTTTTTTTTTTTAAAAGGTTCATTTTCTTCATACAACGAAATCCCTTATTACACATTAGAGAATTTGAATACCTCATTCAAGAATTGTTTTTGATCAAATCCGTAGGAATCAATAGTAACATGAAATCCCTTATTATACATTAGATCCGATTGCATCATTGACAGAGTGAATAAATCTGCCATTAATTGGAATCTCTCTTCTGATTCAAAATGATGGTATAACATGTATTCCCTAGTTCGGGTCATCAAATAGATGAAATAAATCAAAAAATGGATTTTTGTTTAAGAATGAAATCTTATTGAACCTGTCCATATCCAGTTCATGCTTCGGAAGAATAATACTACACATACATCATTTCTATACAACATTTCTCATACAACATTATGTGACAAGATGTGATTGGGTGAAAGTTTAATTTTAACTTTAAATTAACTAATCATATCTTATCACATAATGTTGTATGAAAAATGTTGTATGAAAATGATGTATGTGTTGTATTACTCGCTTCGGAATCATATCACACCCGGATCCGATGAAATAGGATGAATTAAGAAAATGCTCGCCATGATTCATAAAAAGGGAATGTGCTTAAAAGCATAAATTTAAACTTAAAAATATTATAGTGCGCCTGTTTCTATATTCCCCTCTTTAGGCATAAGCTTTTCTGAAATGCCCTTCATTGGATCTAGCAGAGGCACTGCAAGTACCAAAAGACATAGCCACTGGACAAAAATTGAGGCGTTTTTATCAAATTGATAGAAGGGCTTTCACACTGAATTAGTAAAACAGATTCCATGTTTATCATCTGGTCAATTGTCAGTTTTCTCTCGTGAACTCCTCTCTCAGTTACAAATTCTTCAATGTATCTACATATTCCTCTCAAATGGCAAAAAACAAAAACCAAAAAGATTATAAAGGAAAGATATTACAAGGGGAAAAAATGCCGGCGTCGTCAAATCGTTTAGAATAAGGGGAAGATACTTAAAGGCTCATACATCAAAAAGGAATATATTGGTATACAACCTGAGAAGGAATCAGGATGACTGCCTCCAATCTTCACCAGCATAAACTGCTTGATCACCAAGCTCTTGCTCAATACGAAGCAACTGCAAGAAACTTTGTGCTGTTAGTTTGCGATGAGAAATTCAAGAATAGCATGGTGTTAAAACATGTGATCTAATAAAATGAATCAAACTGATGGTAAACAAACATCTCCCAGTTCTCTTGATTGAGAAACAGAAAGCATATTATTGAGAAAAGTCAACAATGTCAATTAACAGTGGACCTGGTTATATTTCGCCAGCCGCTCTCCTCTGCAAGGAGCACCTGCTTTGATCTGACCTGAGGTGAGGCCAACAGATAAATCGGCTATGAATGAATCTTCAGTTTCCCCAGATCTATGAGATATCATCACTCCCCAGTGAGCATCATTTGCCAACTTGATTACTTCAATGGCCTCTGTCACTGTTCCAATCTGATTTATCTGGATTGAAGCATTGAATTATAAATTATCAACTTCAAGCTTTACTTAGTAGATTTTGGAAAAGCTATGTTGCACCAAGTTATCATTAGCTGATTAGAGTTAAAAAGTACTTTCAAAAGGATTTTCCTCTTGGAACTTTTTCATCAATGACAAAGAAGAAATTAAAATGACAGACAAGGCACTTTAGTTGTAACATGTTCAAAACACGCACTTAGACAAAGCAATTGTTTCATGCAAAGATTAGATAGATACCTTGAGAAGGAGAGCATTGCAAGTGGAATCATTTATTGCCCTCTCAACACGTTTTGGATTAGACATCAACAAGTCACCTCCTACTACCTGCAAAATACCCTCTCTTAAAATATATCTAGCCATATATCAGAAATATGAAATCCAGAAAATTCTGGAGGGCATCAAAAGGACCAGCTGAACATTTTAATTTAGGACCTATACACCAGTCTTGATGATTGTAATGCACAGGTTAATCTGATAGAGCATAAATGATGTATGCATTAGTCTTTATGATTTCTATGAACATGTTAATCTGATAGCCCATACATACAATTAACTTTATTTTAGCAAGGAAACAAAACAAACCTGACAAATTCCAAGACCAGAAAAATACTTGGTATGTTCCCAGTCTTCCATGTCGAAGGGATCTTCAATTGATACAATTGGGTACTCTTAACTCCCCCAAAAAAAGAAACAAAACAACACCACATCATTGTTAGAAAGATTAAGCAGCAAAAACAGTAAAGAACATGTACGGGAGACTGTCATACCTGCACACAGTTCTTTGTACATCTCAATCATATCCTCTCCTGACTTGAAATTTTGTCCTGACTTGTTTGGAGATTTGAAGTCTAAATCATACTTGGTACCTATATATAATGAGAAATAATTTATTTATGGGCTGTTAAAAAGCAAGCCACATTCATGAAAAAATGTGCATCCTTGGTAGAGAAACCCAAGTTGGACAAACAGTAGAACAAGTAGACAATGTGGACGATGGTCCAGAGCATACAATTAGTTTTATATCTGATATGTAAACTTGTTGAACATGCAAAATTATGTGTTCATTTTAACATCATACCATAATATATACTTCAACAGTTCATGCACAGTGATACAAAATAGGATTCTAAACTAGTAGTGTCATTTAACTTTTGATTTAAGAGAAAAAAAAAGGGTTATTCTCTACAAGCTACCACTAGTGTAGGAGGTTAACAGGAAAGAATTCATCACCTTTGCAAAAATCAGTAGCAGCAACATCAATAGCTATCTTTATCTTCTCACCATACCCTGTTCTGCTGATGGCCTCTTTAATAAAATCCAATCCTTCTTTCACGCTGCCAACAGGAATTGGGCATAATCAAATGGCCAAAACTAACAAATACATAAAACTCAACCTCTACTCCCTATAGAAATGGATTTTTTTTTTCTTTCTTTCAGGTGGTGGGTTATTGCAGATGCATTTCTCAACATTGATAACTAAGAATAGTAAACATTGTATAAAGATGACTTACTTAGAAATGTTTGGAGCAAAACCACCATCTTCACCAACATTACATCCATGCGCACCGTATTTTTCTGTAATAACAGCCTGCCCTTTTTAATCGACAGCAGTCAAAATCAATGAATGAGTGAACACATGGAATCTCCCAATTGCACAAGATCTACATATAGCGGATATAGTGGCTGAAACATATGAAGCAAAAAGAATAACAAATCACCTTCAAGTGATGATAGGTTTCAGAACCCATTTGCAGAGCCTCCTCAAACCTACTTGCTCCTGTTGGGAGAATCATGATTTCCTGTAAAATTCAAAGTCAAATCGATTCAAGAGACAAGTCAAACATGTATGAAGGCCAACAGGTGAGCATTAGCAATTATTCACAATCCATCAATTCTGAGTATGGACTTTTGATTTAATGTGGAAGTCAAATACAAGAACCAAATATGTTGCCATGAGCTCGTTTATAATTCACATTGACTAGTTACTCTGTTCTGAAACCATGAAAAGTTAATTGTGTTAGTTTTCTCTCCTTGTTGTTGTATATATGTCTTAGCAGCTACAAACGGTAGAATTCACAGAATAAGCTATCATAAATGAATGATTTTGCATCTCTCTTTTCAGAAGCTATCAGATGCTTTCAACTAATATTAAGACAACTTATATTGAAAGAATACAAGAACACGTTAAAAAAAACCGAAATGAGCATTTACATTCTACCTGAACAGCCAGATTATTCCCAGCATGTTTCCCACCACTTATGACAGTAAAGGCAGGGACGGGAAGAGTCAGATTGGTTTTTCCAGAAAGATCAGCAATGTGTTTGTAAAGTGGAACCTGATAATAATTTTCTTTGCCAGATCATTAAGAAAAGTACACAAAATCTCAACATAACTATGGTCAAACTATCAAACATCCAAGTCAAAGTTCATACCTCCTTTTCAGCAGCCCCAGCTTTGCATGCTGCAATTGAAACAGCTAATATGGCATTGACTCCAAGTTCGCTCTGCAATATGAGAACAAGTATTAGTGTCAAGAAAAAGGAACAATCTCTTAAAAACTGTGAATCATCCAACATGAATTTAATAGGGGCATTTTAAAAAACGTAAAGCCAATGGCAATAAACCATCTTCATGTATATTATCATGACAAAACTCATATACAGATGATTAAACAAGATTTGGCAAAAATAAGCATTCAATTAAACTGTTAAAGAAACATCCTAAACTTCGAATATTTAACTATCATCCAACTCCTGACTTTCATGTAGTGAAAAAATGTTTCTACTTGGTTGTTGTATCAGAGGGCAAGTTAAATAACCATGTTAGACTTGCAAGGTCTTTTTGCGGACTGTTGGTTTTACCATATTGTAAATTTCTTTCAAATTCATTAATAAAGTATCCCATGCTTCTACGCATTGATAATTATATTTATACGAACTTTCATTGAATCCCATTGAAAATAATAAATAACAGCCTTACCTTCTTCTCTGTTTTGTCCAAGTCTATCATGGCTTGATCAATTTGAGATTGAAGTGTAGGATCCATACCAATCAACGCTTCAGATATTTTCTCATTAATGTTCTTCACAGCTCTATTCACACTATTTCCAAGATAAATTCCCTTGTCCCCATCACGCAATTCAAAAGCTTCATACCTATATTAAAATTCAAAATTAGGCTGCAACACACATCACTCCATCTTAAATTCAATTTATGATCCTTAACCAAACATTTTCTTTCAAATTCCCAAAATGTTCGTAAAGTTGACAAACAACAAATAAAAATGAACGAATTTTCAATTTTATTAACAAAAAAACCTTACATTCCAGAAGGATCGGCACTGGGAACGGAAGCACGAAACATGCCTTTATTGGTGAACAACTCAACTTCAACGGTTGGAATCCCTCGGCTGTCCAAAATTTGCCTTGCTTTAATCTTCGTTATCACTGACGGAACCGCCTTTCTCATGTGATTAGACTGCCACAAACAGAACATAGAACAGCGAATTACTCGAAAAAGTATTAACGACAACAGTTAACGATAGAAATGAGACGGAAAGAGAGGTACGATGAAGAGAACAGGATCGGGCGATTTAGCTCTGACGGCGGCATTGACGGCGTCTTCAATTTTGCGAGAGAGCATGTGCTTGTCCAGATACTCTTGTACAGACATTTCTCTCTCGTTCCTCGTTTGCAGAGATTTTGTTTAACTTGAAAAGATTGAAGTAAATGCTCTTGCAGATTGAAGCTGGTGTTCTAAGACCACTGACTCACCGAGTTTACTTCCCATTTATAAATAGCGGGTTTATAAATAGTGGGATCCAGTAAAATATTTAAAAATAAAATAAATTATGCACCCCCTTTTTCATCTAATTTTAATATAATATTTTTTTATATACTATTTTTTAGTGTGACAGCTATATAATTGTTATTTTATTTCGTGAATAACCCAAATAAAACGAATTGAAAATAATGTAGATAGACATACGATCTCAAATTCGATTCCCGTTTAAGCATCTGACCGAGACAACTTGATTAAAAAAGAAAAAAAGTATTTATTATATGTAATATTTTTTAAATATTACATATAAATAAAAAGAAAAAATAATGTATTGCCTTGGGTGGGAGCCCTTATGAAGGGTTGGCAATTTTGTTTCTTAAAGATGGTTCTTGTTGGTAAATCAAAATTTACACAATCCAAAGCCATAGTTGCAGTAACCAGTAAGTTGTGTTTCAGAGTAAAAGATTTGCTTTTGACTACCAGAATTACACTATTCTTTTGTACTTGGAATAGGAAGAGCAAAATGAGTTCAACTCATGGGTAAAATCCCAGGATTATCAAGTATTACATATATTTAGCACTCTATAATACAAGCGTAGGAAGTGATATGAACGTACATTTTCAAGGCTCTTCTCTCATGCTACCACAAAAGCACTTGATGAACCAGTGAAATGGTAAATTGATCCCATGAGGCTTTTCGCAGCACCAAAATGTTTTATTCTGTATACACCTGAAGAAGCTGACGTGGGAATTCTCCATTCTATGGTTGCAAAACTCCGGGTACTTAGTTTAGAAGGTCGTGACCACTTGAAGCGAAGGCAGAAATCATCATCATCATAAGCTGGAACCCAGGTATCTTTTCCATGGAGAATCTCCACAAGAGAGAATGTACCTTCAGTCATAAGATCATTTCTGGGGCAGGCTGACCAGAATACAACAGTCACTGTATCAACTCTCTTGAAGGTGGAGTTTTTAGGAACATCAGACTTGACATCTCCAAAATTTACGCCAGACGGAGTTAAGTCCACAACAACGGGTGTAAGTAGGCTGATTTGCTTGCTAAGGAGATCTGGGGGTTGTGGACCAGGTTTGACGGCTTGGCCACTGATAAGAGCACTTGCAAGCTTTTTGAACTCTTGAATATAGGCACTGAGTGTGTGTGGACCATATAGCGTGGAAGCACCCTGAGGAAGCAAAGAAACAGTTTCAAAAACCAGAGATCTATGGTGTTGCCAATACTCTATTACTATATGTTTTTGCCTTATTCCTGCAGTGATTGTGTGTGTGCATGAGACACACAAAGAGAGCAATAATTTGAAAAGTATCATGAGTTTAAATCCCTTTCTTTTATAGTGCATAACCAGGGACTTAAATTATCGCAATCAAGTCACACCAATTTCAAGGCACTAAAGGCCTTATGTATATATAATGGGATGAGAAACCTCCCGAGTTTGTATGATGTCCCTGTAATCCTCTGGTTCACTTTTTTTCCTCTTCTTTTTCTAATCTAACATAAATTTAATGTCATATATGTATGTATGTATGTATGTATGTATTATTATTATTATTAAAAATTAAAAAAGTTGATAATGTTTGGAAAAGTACTACTATGACCGGTTAAGATCATAATGAAAATGCATGTCAGTTCCATGAAATTGAGAACTAACCTCATATCTCTGCACCTCGTACTCTTCAAAGGTGGTCACGTACTGTGAATAGGTATTAGTTAATCCAGCTATAACAACATGAGCATCATTAAATTCACCGCTAGAAGTTAGCACTGTCTTCACAGCATCACGGAGACGTCTCCCAGCCATTGTTGTGAACTCTGTTAGATAAATAATTGTTAATTCATGAGCTATTACAAGACATGACATTAGTCAATTGAAACCAAAAATGACTATATTCAGAAGCAACTAAGGACCTAGTGACGACAAACAAATCATGGCTGTAAACTTCCAGCCATTTTTTTTTCCACAAAAGAAATGAGACTAGTGAATGGAGCTTGGTGAAGCAACTTCAACAGATTATCAATCATTCACCATTCATGTGGTCCTGTCAGAAGTTTCTCCACAAGTCAACTACAAGGATTCTTAACTTGCTTGAAATTATTCTACTGTAAAACTTTGACACAGCATGCATATTAGTAATAAAGTTGTCCACTGTGATCATTCCAGATTGCTTGCAGATACGGTTAAAAAAAAAAAAATTCAGTCTTAGCAACCGATGGATAACTCTTATAGAATGTTTAATGTAAACATGGTTTTCTATGAAAAAACGGAGTTGCAATTTGGGTAGCACATCATAAATTTTATCTTGATAATGAAGTCTTAACTTGGGTTCATTCAACATAAACTTTGGTTCCCAATTCCTTATGGTGAGGAGAGACAGAAAAGAATTAAGGTTTTACCTCCTGGTACACTGAGAATGACTAGCTGCCCTACTCGGAGGATTTGGATTGGAAGTATCGAAGGCTGCAATGATCATGAACAAGTACAACTATCAATATTGCAGAGCATAATAATTGTCTAACAATACGTGCAGAACAAGTTGTACTGTAACTAGGGTATCACGTTATGAATGTGACAGAATAAACTAAAAAGGAGCTCATAAAATGATTGAATTATGCCCGTCAACACCACACCATCACAGTGCTTTTCAGGCATAGACCCATACTATAAGGACCACATTCGTATACAAAATGCCCGTTAATATAGGAATGAGGTATTTCAATTTCTCCCCAGCTTTATTAGTTGTATCAAACAAAATTACAACTGCATGCTGGGAAGAAAAAAATGACATCTTCCATTGCTGAATTTAGTACAAATGAAGTACAAAAACCTGTTTGTTTTGGGCATATACAACATAATACTTAGCAAGAGTGTTAAATTTAAATTTCTTTAGCCTGTATATGGATATTTACCAGCTACATTCAATGATAGCTGATAAAGATACACAGTTGTGCCAAGTTTCAGATGGTTTGCTGCCAGAAAGACAACAGTTTAAACCTCAGTCTGAAAACTCTCTTTGTAAAATTACTACATCATATTCAAAAGGGTGGCTTCTCTATTTCAAAGAAATTATGGATTCATCACTTATAAGCATGGAAAAGTAAGCATATAGAATACAGGATTACAATCTAAATAATAGTGAGGTGGCAAGTTACTGCTAAGTAACATAACAAATACATAATTCCAGTATAAACTTACTCAAGTTTTAGATGCTTTAATTTGGGGTCAACTATTTTTTTTTTGGGAACTTTTGTATACTAAATTCTAGTCTATTCATTGGAAATCAATTCCAAACAAAACACGACTTACTGCCCAATCATATGGTTGCTTCATTTCACCAGTGTCAAGCAAGATGGGTTTTGGATGCTGACAATCAACTTGTTCTTTATCAGGTGTCTTAAGAACGTTGCGCACAAGCCTCCAAAATGGATTTCCCTGCCATAGCATCACAGTTAATCTTATAGACAGAACTCACAGGCAACACAAAACAATGTTTGAGAACAAATAATGCGTTGTAGATTACCTGGTCATCCCCTTGCTTAAAATCAAATGCTCCGGGTCCATCAGTTGTTCCCGCAGCAAAAGCAAAGCCCATTGCTGCAGGACATGTTTTGACTACCTCAGAACCTCCACCCTGTTTAGGAAGTGTGACCTCAAGCTGGGAGAAGTCTAAATAAGTGTGGCGGTAGTCAACTTTTCCTTCTAATTGTTCAGATGCTGTGTTAAAAAGATCTACTGCTTTTTGGAACTGCCTCTCTCCAATAATACGTGTACTTTCAAATTCATCCGGATAACTGTAGATTTAATTAGAGCATGGAATTCACTATTCAAATAATCAAAAGATACAAATATCATACTGAATATAATTCTTAGAATAAATACCCTGGTCCTCGACCATAGCAGTTCTCATTCTTCCCACCACAGGTACTGTGATTGAAATCACAAGGGAGTCCAGTGTCTATACAGAATGCTCCAAGAACATTTGGGCTAACATCACCACAGTTGGACTGACAAAATGCAGATACAAATCCAGGCTTGTCAGCCTGCCTGAAAGCATTCCTGACACGCCTTGCAACACTCAAAATCCTAGTTGCTGGTTTACCAGGAGGGGACTGGAAGGATGCTGCAAGTTCCAGTAACTCATGGTCTGCACCAGAAAGTCATCACAAATAAATGCAAAATATCGTTTCAGCCTTATTATTCTGATGACACAGAGTTGTAACTTCAATAATATACTGTGGAATTCAGATACTTCAAAATTCCAATCTGAGCAATTCAGCACATAATTAGGAATTATAAATGTTCTATATTCTCTATTTGTATCACTTCTCGTTATATTAATAAGTGTAGACAGTTACACCAGAACCTAAGTTTGGAACTTAAGTGGTATGTTTTTGTGATTCAATTGAGCATTTTTTTTAACCTTTTTATAAAGTAATGCTCCTTGGTTTAAAATAGAAATATGTAACTTACGGTTATGACAAGGACTGGAAATTATGCTTGAAACTCTCCGGGGGAGTCCATCGGCCCCGAATTCATCAGCAGATGTGCTTTCAATGTCATTCTGCTCAAACCAGTCTTCCATAAATCGTGCAGCAGCACCCTTGTTATCCCCACTTATCAAAGAGTTAGTACGACTCATAGAAGTTCCATGAGTTGCAAACCAATTGAAGCTACCCACTGGTCCCCACTGGTCATCAACAAACTTCAAAAGGGTCATTTCCTTATCAACATTATACTTATATCTGCTGCGCTCTGCTGCAGGATTATTAAGATAACCGCTAGGACTGCGGTTTACACCAGCATCTAAAAGCTCCCCTGCAAGTTTAAGGCCAAAACTTCTAAGATTTTTTTGTGCAATAAGGAGGCTATCCACAAAGATTTAGTTGCATTAGACAAACATAAAAAAATTTCTGTAAAATTTATATATAGAAAGAATGAAGCAGAAATAAAAGCCCCCCCTCTTACCCTTATTCACAAAAATTGATCCCGGCCGGAGATTTTCATGAGCTTGTATAATGCTTTTCTCTATACCATCTACAAGGACATCAAATGACTGACGAACAAATCCAAGAGATGTCACAATATACACGATATATTGGAGATAACCCCCAGGACCAGCATGGGTGTGAATACCACTGATAGCAACATTCTTTTCGGTATATAGGTCCCCATACCTGCTAACACATTCATTATTTCGTAAATAATACCATTTTATAGCCATGACCAAGTGCAATTCTAAAGACTCTTCACCAAATTGCTAGAACTTTGCAGCAGAACCAGCTCACAAAATAAAAAGAGTCATACATCCACATATGCTGTTTTTTTCCAATGACAATATTGAAATTTTTAGCTCAAACATAAATCATTATGCATAACAAGTGCAACGGATAAGGAAAAAGCATCGAGATGATAATCACCTTGCCTTCAACCTCTCAAGCACTTTGATTGTTACAAGCTGTGAGGCCATACAAGCATCAAGATTTACAAACACAACACGGTTCCCCTGTGGCTCTGCCACAATGAATGAACGAGCTCGCAACCTAAAGTGAAGCCCAGATGCAATCTGCTCCATGTTAGCATAACCCATCATATTAACATCAGCTGCAGGTCCTGTAATGTCATAGCTCCCTAACCCAACTAAATAATTCGAATCCGATAATACTCCTCCACTTTTTCCTAGCAAGAATACTAGAAATGCCCAGAACCAAATAGTTCTACGCAGCCTTTGAAAACTTAAATAAGCAGAGAACTCCATCATAACTTAACCCCACCAAGTAGAACAACCAAAACTCAATCAATCCTTTCCATTCACCTTCAAAAGAAACAAAAAAACCACATATTAAACACACTAAAATGAAACAATTTCATTATAATCTAAAAACACACAAAAATTCAGCTCCCGGTTGAACCTATATTTGGAAACAAAAGCCAATTAATTCAAGCAAAGAAGAAAAGATTAAAAATTTACAATTGCAACCCAGAAGTAAATTGATCGTCCTATAAGGAAAATCAACATGCAAAATGCATAAGTTTGAGTAGAGGGTAGAGCTATTTGAGCAGAAAATTAAAAACTTAAACAAAAGGTTATATAAGAATTAGGAAAAGCAACGACTCAAAGGACTGAATAGTAATTTACCTGAGAATAAAACAGAGGGACAGCGAGAGAGTCTGAAAGAGGAGTCTTGAAAAGGGAGCAACAAGAAGACTGGTTGGCGTGGAAGGGAAGATGGAGAGTAGTGACGAAGAGTTGAGTTTTGGCCTGCGGGTGTTTGATCAAATTCTAATTTATTTCTTTGCTTTGAAATTGACAGTTGGGTGCATGGAATTTCTGTGTTATTATTGTTGTTTATTTTTTGTCCACCTTTTTATATATAAATGATTAATATTCTAATTTTATTTATTTTTTAAGAATTATAACTGAAAAAGCATTTAGTTCATAATTTGAACAGCGCTCTGTAATTCTATCAATATTTTTAAGTAATTTTGGCTCCGTTTGTTATACTCTTAGGAATATTATTATTAGTATTTTTAATAAAGTTAAATAGTAAAATTGATTTATTCTCAAAATATTATTATATATTATTCAATTTCTTTTAAATCCTCCTAAATTTGTTAATTTAACTAAACACTCATAAATATTTTTTTTAGAAATTACAAAAACATCTTAGCAACCCTCCGGCAGTGGTGGCCGGCTGTCCGTATTTAATGGGTAGATTAAGGGTGTTGTTGTTAACTTTTAATAGTTTATTATAGAGGTGTTTAGTAAATAAATAAACATAGGGGGATATTTTTGTTAATTTCTAAATCCTACATCGTAATACACATCTAATTTAACTTTTTTCAAAATATTATTCAAAAAAGTATCAGAATAATGAACCAAAGGATCCTTTTATTTTGGACACAACAAGTGTCTCACCTTTTTATTGATGATTTTGTTCCTTCAAGTTTAAAATACGTACACTTAATTAATCTTACATGAGCATGATTTGAGATTTTATGTCATAATAATAATAATAAATTATTTATTTTATAATAATGGAAAATTTTATATTAAATGGAATAATTTAATTATTTAAAAACACAATTTCTTATAATTGAAAACATTAACAAAATCATGCATTCCCAACTCCCCAGTTTAATATAAATTTTAGATAAGAAACGTGTCAGTAACCCAACTGAATAGCAGGAATTTTAAATTTGTTGTGGGGTTACGTAATCAGAAGACAACAGACAAGCAAAATACTGCACACAAAAAAAATTCTGAGGACACCCAAACAATCCAAACATGTACAGCCCGAAAGAAATAGCCAAGCAATTACCGTGGGCCCATTTGCTGGCAAAAAGCCCACAGAATTTTAGCTCATTATTCACGTCAATATCCATATTATAGTTATAATGTAATTCTGTACCTGATAAGTTATTTTGATGTTGATATTTGATAACTTAAAAAGATAACATCGGACCCATATTTTAACGGTTTACAATTTTCAAAAACTATTAAATATTGATATTTACAAATAGAGATGAGAGCCGAGCAGTTCGCGAGCTACTCGAGCTTGACTTGTGAAAAGCTCGAGCTTAACTTGATTGACTTCGAGTCGGGCTCGAGCTCGAGTGGCTTGTTTAAGGGATTGAGTCGAGTTCGATCAGGGTGAAACTCGGCTCGATAGGCTCGCGAGCCTCATTGTGCTCGAAGGGCCAAATTGTAAGTTTTGTAATTTTTTTATTTTCAAGTTTTTAAAATGACAAACAACCCTTTCTCACATTATAAACTCGAAGCTCGAGCTCGTTCGAGCTCGATTACTCAAGCTCGAGTATCCACCCATACTCATGAGCTCGAGCTCAACATTGTTCATCACGAACTGAGTTTGAGTGTCTAGATACTCGGCTTAGCTCGGCTCGTATACCTATTTATAAATGGTTTTTAGAAATTTTAGGAGATTTTTAATAGATTTCAAGATAGTTGGGATTGATAAACGAGCCAGTAGAAGAAAGTAGGGAGCCCAACCACACGGTCCGAGTTTAGGTAGAACTCATTCCTAAAAGTTAATTCAAGAGAAAGGGAAGTCCAATATCATATATATACATCATAACAATCCACCAACTTAATAATACGAGATAAATTCAATTTTTACCAGGATATTTAAGATTTAGTAATTTTCCTCTGTGGAAGAACTTTTACCTCGTCTGCAGCGAAGCTTCCATTGCTGGTCACGATTGCTCTTTCTGGGTATGTCTTTTTACCATTAAACATGACAGTACAAAGTTTATGGCGTAGTAAGATCTTTTCTTTTCCCTAGTTTAATCAATCTTCCAACAATCAGCCACTTTTATATATCTAGGATACTGATGAGACCTGGAGGATGAGGGTGTAGTAAAGGATAAATAAGGTAGGAAGTAGTGGATAGAAAGGAAGCTGGCAGGAAGTTTCCTTGGGTTTAGGCTTAAATTCAACTTCCAACAGGACGCTTGAGATTTAGTAATTTTGAATTCTTATGGAGTTATAACATAACAAAACTTGCAATGGAATATTCTCATACATCGTTAAGAGAAAACGACTTTTTCCCAACCAAGGTTTGCCTTCATAACACTCTTTCACCCCAAAAGTTTCAAAATGCTACTTTCCCACTCAAAGTTTATATTCTTGGCGTTCGGTGAGTTATCAAGAACCATAGTAAGAGGGGTTTTGTAGAGTGGAAGTCAGTGGATTGAATGGTGGTAACAAATTGAATATTCACTGTCGGAATCAGTCGAAAATAGGCTAAGAACAGGAAACCCTAAATTTGCGGCGGCCAACAATCGGTGAAAAATCAGGTGCCAGAGAGAGAGGGGTTTTATAGAGAAGAGATCGGAGATTCAAATGGTTTTGACGAAGAGAACATTTCGCCGTCGTCGGCTTTGGGTATTAACGGAATATAAATTTTGGGTGGGAAAGTGGTATTTTGAAACTTTTTGGGTGGGAAAGTGTCATTGAGGCAAACCTTGGGTAGCAAAATGTCGTTTACTCATATTGTTCATGAAATTCGTGGATGCGTTTGTTACTTTCGCCAAACGTTTAAAAGCGAAAAATTGCAATATTCTCAACTGCTATTGTTTGTTTCCAGAAATATTACACATCAGAATAGTTAGAAAACAAAATTTACATTTCATAATTGTACATTTTCCCGGAAATTTCTTGCCTCTGTCAATCTGCAGCAAGTTGGTAAGTTGTGCATTTTGTACCTGAGATTTATTGGATGAACTTATCAAAATACAGTAATGTATGTTCATGTTGCTTTGTGCTTGTTTTGTGTATGTTTATGTGCTGAGACTGATAGAGCATGAACACTCAAATGCTTTTCCTTATTACTGAGGCTTCTGATAAATAACATGCCATGTTTTATCTGCTGTAGAAGAACCGAGATGTCCTCAAATTTCTAGCTTGTAGGAGAATCAAGATGACCTCAAAATTTCTAGCTTTGGCTCTCCCTATGCAAGACATTGGTTAGAGCGGATTCCGACACAAAAGAAGTCACCAATAGACGCAAAGCCTGGTAAGCAAAACAAATTCACAAATAATCAAAAGGGAATGAATTATCTTGTCGTTCAGATGATTTTCACTGGTTTAACTCTCGTCGCATAAAGATTTTGAATAATGTGAGGTGGTAAGGCAGAAGCAACAGTTGAATTGGCTAGGCAGAGTAAATATATACTCTTATAGCACTTGCTTGAATAGAAAAGCTCATTGGTATGTTACTTCTACTCTCTTATTGTTGATTGAACTTAGAAACCACCTATAAAATAATTTTAAATGCACACAAAAATATATGCAAAAAGAAATCAATAGATGCATTGTTAAAGTTTTACTGCAGAAATATATATGTTAAACTTACCTCCTCGCTGCCCCACATGCACAACATGCTCCCCTATGTCACTGAAAGGTATATTCAGTTTGTTCAAAAGAGACAAACATTAGATTTGGGATATAGGTGTTATGATCAGATTGCTGGTACTGTAAAAAATCCACTTCCTCTTGAGGTTTCCTTAATATGAGATTTCGGATCCTTGACAGTTAAATATGAAGTTTTCCAACCACATCCAGAAGGGATATTATCTTTGGAAGTGAAAAGAAAGACGTGTGAACAATGAGAAACAGTAAGGTGGGATGGTTCTCATAGCTAAAATCAGGAGCAAGCTTAGAACTAAGTAGCATTGCCTTGTGCTAATTTTATTCTGAAAAAATGTATGTGTAATTTGTTGGCTTTCAGTTAAGCCAATGTTTCAATCCTCAAACACCATGCCATTGGCCATTGGCCTATTAATGCATCTTGCTTCTGGAAATTTTACAAAAATAAAAATTTCAGAAGTTTAGCTTCCCTAACTGGCATAAAAACCTAAAATTTGTAGCGCAGACGTCTTGTGTCTCAATTTGTGCAGATTACAAGAAAAAACATAGTTTTGTCTTGTATGTTTGTGAGAAAGAAAGATGGTACACGTAAGCAAACTCAAACTTGCAAATACAAGGCAAATCCTTTGTAGTAACATACTTATATGCAATACCCTTTGGTCTAAAAGCATGCCAGAGTACATACACAAATTTTAACAAAATATATAAAAAAGTTTCACATGAACAACATTCCGTATGTTAGTAGAAAAAAAATTATCCTGACTGTACTGGATTTGGTTCTCTTAGAAAGGCATTGGTCAGAGAAGATTCCGATACAAAAGAAGCCACCAATAGACGCAAAGCCTGCAAAATAAAACAAATCCATAAGGTGTCAACAAGGGAATTGATATCATGCTTTCAGATAATCTTCAATGGATTCTCTTGCTGAACAGCTTTTGAATTAAAACTCTCCATCTGTATAGTCTAATTAATGGGAGGTGGTACGCAGCAGCAAAAATAGAACTGGCAGTAGCTTAGTGTGGTTGATTATTGGCTTGGCATAAATTCATAGCAATGCCTTGCACTTTGACAACACTTACAACATAAAAATAATAAAAGATACAGATTGTATGGGAATCTAACCCTTATGAAGAAATGAGCAATTTGGCTGATGCAGTTCTTCATTGTTACTTTTAAAGATTATAAGACTTCTAATGCTCTTCCATAGTGAGGAAAAACCTTAAAATACATGTATGAAACTATATTGTTTGCTGCATCTTGTTGGGTGAATTTCTGTGATTATGTCCCAGAATAATGTTTTGCACTAAGAAAGTGAAAATTATCGATATAGCAGGTCTTGTCATACTTTATGGTTTCCAATAGTAACATTCTAGCAGGTTAGGCAAAGTAAAAGAAAGTTAAATCATAGGAACTTTCTTACGCCAAAATCACCATGCGTTTCTATAACAAGATCTCAAAGTAGTCAAAAGGAACTACTATCAGAAATCATGGGATGCTTTGTTAAAGTTTAATACTGAAATATTTACGTCAGCTTACCTCCTGACTGCCCACATGCACAATACGCTCCTCAATATCGCTGAAAGGTACTTTCAATTTGTTCAGAAGAGACAGACTTTGGACTTGAGATATGGGTGTGATGATCAGATTGTCAGTTACGGTAAACATTGTTGGTCCGGTCACAAATCCTCCTCTTGTGGCTTCTTTAAGATGAGACTTAGGATCCTTGACAGTTAAAATTGAACTTCTCCAAACAGAAGGAACTTGACCATCAGAAGTCAGTGTATAATGATTATAATCTGAAAAAAAGTATGTTGGGTGCAAACCTTCTTCAATGCCTAACAGATGGTTCTCATAGCTAAAATCAGGGGCTAGCTTTGGACTTATGAGCATTTCCTTGTGCTCATTAGATTTCAAGTATTTCTCGGCATCTAGTTCCTGAACACTATTGTACAGGTGAGTTAAGGATCCTTTTGAAATGCTATTCTGCATTTCTTTTATTATATAACCAAGTGGAACAGTTAGGAAACTGGAGACTAAATCAACAAATTCTTCACTTGCTTCGGCATAACAAACCATTTTCTTGGATTTGCTGATGACAAGCTTTACATGAATCATCCCATCCACATTTGATCCTAGTTCTTCTACCGTAGATTCAACATAGATGTTCTGATCAAAATTTTCTTTGCCGAACTTTGGTGCTGAATTTTGTTTCAACAAAGTTTCTGTCAAAGGTTTCTTTGACACCAGTGAGCACTTGAGCAAAGTGAGAACCTGAAAGAAGGCATCAGGTCATGAACACAACCACAGTTCAGCTATCTAACAAATTGTGAAATTATTAATCATATCCAGAGAGTTGATATAATAAAAGATGATAGTAGATCAAATTCAAAAACCCTACTTTTTGTCAATTATAACTGTTGATTAGTTAGCTTCTGACATTTTTAGCTTGATGTGAAACATTTTTTCTTTCTTTTTTTCCTTTAATCCCCATCATTGACTTCTAAAAAAGAAACCTGCATTGAAGGTGAATTATTTCCTGGAGATGTTCATCACGAGTGTAAATTGGTTTCTTCATGTACTAAGTTTGATCATACAAAACGATTCTTCCCTACAAATAATGGTAGAATCTGATAAAATTATTAAATTTAAGAATGATAATGAAATGGTTACCTCATCTACTCCTATGTCGATGTTGTACTCCTCAATGGAGCTACAGTCCATGAGTCCTAGCTTGGACGCTACAGAAAGGCTTGCTTCTAGTGATGAGGGCTTTACTTGTAATTCATCAGTTATTATAAATTGGGTCAGTCCTTTAACAAACACTCCTCTATCTCGGGCATCAAAAACAAACTTTGGTACAGTCATCTCTGACAACTTGATCTTCCAATCCATGAGCTGTCCACATTCGCAAACAGCATTAGGGTAGAGACTCAATAACTTGTGCCCAGAAGAGGAAAAATCCTTAGTCCATGGGCACAAGAAGTACGTTGGCAGCTCACCATCATCAATTTGCAATTTTAGTCTCTTGTTCTGAGGTGCAGCGCCATTTCTGGGACATAGCAACATGGTCTTGCATGCTTCACTCCGGAAACGCTGCATGTCAAGGTTCTTAATGCTTTCATACAAATTGTTCATGCAACCTATCCCCACTGTTGGTGGCTGATTATGATTAGAAATAAGCCTGATGATTGTTCCCATGGGCATTGTCAAGAAACTAAAGAGAACATCCGTAAAGTCTTCATCTGATTCCGCAAATATAACTCTGTTGTTCTCTTTATCCACCAAGGCCTTCAAGCTAATTGCTTTTGCTTTTTCCTTAGTCATTGAGTATATGCTTTCAAATCTTGCTTTGTTCAAATACTGGATACAACCTGCAAAATCAAGGCTTAATCAATCACTTATCTAAGCCTGAAGCCTTTTGTTCATACACTTCAAGAAATTTTGAAATCTGTGCAGAAACTCAACAAATAGGCATTTTCTTGAAACAAGGAAAAGGATAAATTGATTCAAAAACACCATGATTCTAAGCTGATCTCCACGAGGCTGGAAGATTTAAGGACTTTTTCTTAGTGCAAATGTTCACATAAATATTGTACATTAAGAAAAAACATTAATCATTGAACAAAGTAATGAGTTTTATATAAACTAAAAAATAAACTTACTTAAAGGAGTTCAATGGGCTAGAAAAGAACATCATCAGAAAAATCAAAACAAGAAGATTGTGGAGATGTGATCATTAACTAATGTTTACAAGTCGTAAAAATCTTGAATGTTTAGAGCTTTCTGGGATTGAAATAATGATTAAAACATTCTAAACACTGATGAATAAAAGCTAAGATTAAATAACTAATAAAGTAATAATTCTACAGAGAAAACAACCCATATAGTCATGCTATTAACTCTAGCTCAGATGCTCAAGAACTTAACTTTAAAAGTATCGCATATTATATGACAAAAACATATATAGTACCTGGTGATCACCGAGCTACTGTTGCTGGAGAGGAGTTCAATGAAGGATTCAGAGAACAGAGAGTGGAGAAAATGAAGTAGAAGAGAAGTTTTAAGTAAGTTGAAAGCCGTATCCGTACATGTGTGGCCCGTTATCTTTAGCAACTTCTTTATTAAGGCAAGAGTTCTTAAGGGAGAAGAAATGAACAGTCCAGTACTTGACTTGACTCTTGATCTTCTTGAAACAGGGAAAATATTATTCCAAGAGAAAATACCCATATTGGAACTAAATTATTTCCAGAATATACCCTTTTTCAAAGATTTTTAACAGAGAAAAAGTTAATCAAAGATTTTTGTATCTGTTTGAAGCCTCTTCCATTCACTTAAAAAATTATAAGAAGTTCCATTTCCACTGAAAAATGCACACTGATATGTTTGGAATTTCAACTTTTTCCAAGTTAAATTTGTTTATCACATACTGGAGCTTAATTATTTCCAGAATATACCCATTTTCATGAAGTAAAATGATTACTTAATTTAAGGAGTTTGATCCAAATTAAGCTGGTGTCCACAGGAAATATTTATGCATTGTAAAATTAATCCCAAAACAAAAAAAGAAACTGCTCACACCATTTAAGAGAGCAAGATAGTAAATAATCTGATAAAAGAATTGTTAATTATAACTGGAAGTCTGGAACTAAACCATCAAAATTAGTCCCATTGAAATCACTCCAATCTTCAATGTTTATAGCTTTGTGGGGGTTGAAATAACAGTATAATCATGCCAAGCATATGTAATTGAAGAAGATTAAACAACTAATAGAAAAGTCTCTACATACCAAAACTCATATATCGGCTACCTCAAGAACCCAACAGTATATAAGAAGTGATGATTTATGATGAAGTTATGTATGGTACCTGATGATCGCCAACAGCTAGTTAGCTAGCTAGTGTTGCTTCAGAAGTGTACTGAAGGACTTGGGAAAGGTTGGAGAGCGAAGAGAAAAACAAGTAGAAAAGCAGTTTTCAAGAAAGTAAAGTAAGCCGGAGGTGCATCACTTTGTGTAGACCTATCATCTTTCCAATCTGTGGGAAAAGGAAATGGGAAAACAACATGCACCTACTCATGGTTTGCTGTACTGACAATGTGATACCCAAAAAATTTGAAAATAACAAATAAGCTATTTTCCGATCAATAATGCTACGGACACCGGGATTTTTGCACCGAAATATTATATCGGCCTACGTGTAACATGCCTCTGATTTCTTTAATAATTTTTTTCTAGTGAACGGGCGTCCCTATTTAATGGATGCCCGTCCATAAGTAAAATGGAATAATTTTTTTATAAAAATTAGGGACAATCGTTCATCCGTTATGGACGGCCGTTCCTTCATTTTGGACATGTATCCGTAAATAAGAGACGCTCGTCCTTAATCAAAATACGAAAATAAAAAAAAATAAAAAATTTGGGGACGGTCGTCCATAAATTTTGTACGGCCGTCCCTTAAGTTTGGACGGCCCATCTATACTTTAAAAAAAAAAACACCTTCTTCGCTCTTCTTCTTCTTCTTCTTCTTCGCCAAGCCAAAAACCATAGCAACATCTCCCACAACATAGCTCATTGATCTCCATTGATATCTAGTTGATCCTTACGATAGAATCTGGGAAGCAGCAACAGGAGAATTTGGATTAACAACAATCTCAAATGAAGCATCCTCCATTAAAGTAACTACTCCACCTGACAATCCTCCACCATTGGTGCTACAAAATGCTGTAACTTCTTCAAGCACTGGATAAATATAATCACAAAACTTCCTGAAAAGCCGACTCCCTTCTTCATGGCGACCTACTTCTCTGAAGTAACTCAGCCCGGCCGCAGTCACAAGAGCTAATGAAGACCAAACCCAAATCCTAACCAGAACAATGCTCACCTTCTCATAAAAATTTATGGAACGGTCAAGATCACCAACACGAAGCATCACTTGACATAAGGGCTCAGGTGTAGGCTCCCTTTCCAGCAGTTCAAATTTATAACCATCAGGATCTTCAATAAACGCAATTATCGTATTACCACCTTTGACAGGACCAGGTTCTCGGGTTACTTTACCACCCTTGGCCTTTATGAGTTCCACCGTCTTGGCAACCTAGTCAGAAGATCATGCAAGTGTGGGTCTTTTAAGAGTCAACAATCCAGCAAGCAGTCTAAGAACAAAAGCAAAAATTGACATAAAAGTAAGGAGCCTATAAATAGGAGAGCAGGAAAAAATATATATATACAGCGACATGATTCTACTGTGAGCTTTAAGAAATAATAGAACTTACATCCTCAACTGCAATTCCAAAATGCCCAAATCCAGTAGCAATATCATACTTGTCAACTCCATAATCTGTCAACATCATTCAATCAAAGTTAATAGAAACAAACAAACAATGCATGCATATGTTGCAGAGACAACAATTATTAAATTCATGTACAGAAATTATTTAACATCTCAGTATTCTGCAGAAGTTTCATCCGAAGTTCAGCTGTTTCAGAGTTCAGCAAAGCTTAACAAAACAAAGGAGCAGGCAGAGAGCTTACTGTAAGTGAGTTCAATAACAAAGTGAGAATCTTCTGGTCCATATCCAAGAAAGGCATTTGTATATCTCTCCTCCGGTATGTCCCGTTTCCGCAGCAACTTCATCCCCAAGCACTCAGTATAGAATCTAAAGTCACCAAATACATTAATATCCTTCCAAGATTATCACAATAATATTGTTTCAAAGAGAAACTTATTTATAACATTAACATTGCCGTTGAAGTTAAATAAAAACTGAATACTTTATCGTCTTATCCAAATCTCCAACACGATAAACAACATGAAGCAATCTCCTTTTGTCTTTCTTAACCCATTCTGGGGCATTTTCTTGAGAAGCACTTGTGCTAGCCTATGCCACATTCCCAGCTGATACCACTCCTACGCCATTGCCATCTCCTTTCAAGTGCTTAGAAGCCTTCAAACCAAGTGATTATGATCTAAAGGTTATTTTTGTTTTGTTTATGCTGTAATTCAGTGGGAGGATTAGGATTGCTGCAAAATGGATTTGAGGTGTTATTGCAGCCGAGCTGAGTTACTTCAGAGAAGTAGGTCGCCATGAAGAAGGAAGTCGGCTTTTCAGGAAGTTTTGTGATTATATTTATCCCTATCAAAGTGCTTGAAGAATTTACAACATTTTGTAGCACCAATGGTGGAGGATTGTCAAGTGGACTAGTTACTTTAATGGAGGATGCTTCATTTGAGACTGTTTTGTTAATCCAAATTCTCCTGTTGCTGCTTCCCAGATTCTATCGTAAGGATCAACTGGATATCAATGGAGATCAATGAGCTATGTTGTGAGAGATGTTGCTGTGGTTCTTGGCTTGGCGAAGAAGAAGAAGAGCGAAGAAGGTGTTTTTTTTTTTTTAAAGTATGGAAGGCGTCCATTCCATCCAAACGTAAGGGACGGCCGTCCAAAATTTATGGACGGCCGTCCCCAAATTTTTATTTTTTTTTATTTTCATATTTTGATTAAGGACGGGCGTCCCTTATTTGCGGATGTCCGTCCAAAATAAAAGGACGGCCGTTCATAACGGATGAACGACCGTCCCTCATTTTTATAAAAAAATTTATTTCATTTTACTTATGGACGCCTGTTCCTGGTATATGGACCTTCGTCCATATAATATGGTCTATATGAGTGAACGGTCATCCAAATTTGATGGACGGCCGTTCACTAGCAAAAATTATTAAAAAAATCAGAGACATATTACACATAAGTCGGTACAATATTTTGGTGTAAAAATCCTGATATCCGTAACATTATTGATTTTCCGATATATTCTGTTAAAGATTTCCATTTGCTAAAGATAGCAGTGATTAAAAATACTGAAATGCACTTTAAAGTTTGATGTTCCTTTTTATCTTCATCTCTCTGTTTTCATCTCTTTACCTTCCTCTATACTTTAGCAGTCAATAATTCCCTCTTTCTCGGTCCCTAATCCACAGCCACCGTTCTATTCTACCCTTCCCTAGCACGACTTCCAACGCCTTAAATCCCACCAATCCTCCTCTGTCTCAAATCCCACCAACGCCTCCCACCCTACCACTACCACCACTCCACTTTATTCGCCGGCCACTAATATTAATTCACTCTCTCCTCCCTCAATCAGCCACCGTTGTTTTCTCCTCTATTAATATCAGGGCACAAAGATCTCCACACCCCTTCTTTTTTCCTTTTTATTTTCTTAAAAAAAAGCCCAAAAGAATTGATTGTGACTGTTTTGATTTTTTACTGAGGATTATGGAGCTGCAGGTTGTTTTGCGCGGTGAAGGGGGTGCGGATGATGTCTTTTTGGGGTTGTTGGGCGGGCTGAAAGGTTTCAGGACATGAGGAAAGGGTGAGGTGGGTTTGTTGGGATGGGAGCAAGGTGAATGGGGTGGGTGGGTTTGCTGGGTGAAAGAGGGAATTATTGGCTGCCAAAGGATGGTGATATTCGCTTCTGAAAAAAATTCTTCAAGGTTATGAAGATGTGTTTGTTGGTGGTTTTGAGAAGTTTGCAACGGTGGAGGATGGGGGAGATTGGACTAGACTGTGAAGTGGTTGTGTAGATGATTTTACAAGAAAGAGATCTTGTGAAAGAGGTTTTAGGAAATTTAATTTTAATTGGAGTAAACATAATCAATAAAATTTATCCCTTTACCATTTGAATTCCGGCAAAATCTCATTGGTATGTTACTTCTACTCTCTTATTGTTGATTGAACTTAGAAACCACCTATAAAATAATTTTAAATGCACACTAAAATATATGCAAAAAGAAATCAATAGATGCATTGTTAAAGTTTTACTGCAGAAATATGTATTTAAACTTACCTCCTCGCTGCCCAATTCCACAACACGCTCCTCTATGTCGCTGAAAGGTATATTCAGTTTGTTCAAAAGGTGTTATGATCAGATTGTCAGTTATTGTGAAGATTGCAGGTCCTGTAAAAAAATCCACCTCCTCTTGAGGTTTCCTTAATATGAGATTTCGGATCCTTGACAGTTAAATATGAAGTTTTCCAACCACATCCAGAAGGGATATTATCTTTGGAAGTGAGAAGAAAAACTTGTGAACAATGAGAAACA
The DNA here is from genome assembly GCF_008641045.1 of Pistacia vera. NCBI lineage: Eukaryota > Viridiplantae > Streptophyta > Magnoliopsida > Sapindales > Anacardiaceae > Pistacia > Pistacia vera. Next base: position 681,521 of record NW_022195608.1, read on the forward strand.
GTAAGGTGGGATGGTTCTCATAGCTTAAATCAGGAGCAAGCTTAGAACTAAGTAGCATTGCCTTGTGCTCATTTTATTCTGAAAAATTGTATGAATGTGCAATTTGTTGGCTTTCAGTTAAGCCAATGTTTCAGTCCTCAAACACCATGCCATTGGCCTATTCATGCATCTTGCTTCTGGAAATTTTACAAAAATAAAAATTTCAGAAGTTTAGCTTCCCTAACTGGCATAAAATTCTAAAATTTGTAATGCCGACGTCCGGTTTCTCAATTTGTGCAGATTAGAAGAAAAACATAGTTTTGTCTTGTATGTTTGTGAGAAAGAAAGATGGTACACACGTAAGTAAACTCAAACTTGCAAATTCAATGCAAATCCTTTGTAGTAAATATTTATATGCAATACCCTCTGGTCTAAGAGCATGCCAGAGTACATACACAGATTTTAACAAAATACAAAGTTTAACATGAACAACATTCCATATTTTAGTAGAAAAAAATTATCTTGACTGTCTTGGATTTGGCTCTCTCAGAAAGGCATTTGTCAGAGCAGATTCCGATACAAAAGAAGCCACCAATAGATGCAAAGCCTGCAAAATAAAACAAATCCATAAGGTATCAACAAGGGAATTGATATCATGCTTTCAAATAATCTCCAATGGATTCTCTTGCTGAACAGCTTTTGAATTAAAACTCTCCATCTGTATAGTCTAATTAATGGGAGGTGGTAATGCAGCAGCAAAAATGGAACTGGCAGTAGCTTAGTGCGGTTGATTATTGGCTTGGCACAATAAATTCATAGCAATGCCTTGCACTTTGACAAGACTTACAACATAAAAATAATAAAAGATACAGATAGTATTGGAATCTAAACCCTTATGAAGAAATGTGCTATTTGGTTGATGCAGTTCTTCATTGTTACTTTTAAAGATAATAAGACTTCTAATGCTCTTGCCAAAGTGAGGAAAAATCTTAAAATACATGTATGAACCTTTATATAGTTTGCTGCATCTTGCTGGGTGAATTTCTGTGATTATGTCCCAGAATAATGTTTTGCACTAAGAAAATGAAAATGATTGATATAGCAGGTCTTGTCATACTTATGGTTTCAAATAGTAACATTCTAGCAGTTTACGCAAAATAAAAGAAAGTTAAATCATAGGGACTTTCTTATGCCAAAATCACCATGCATTTCTATAACAAGATCTCAAAGTAGTCAAAAGAAACTACTATCAGAAATCATGGGATGCTTTGTTAAAGTTTAATACTGAAATATTTATGTCAGCTTACCTCCTGACTGCCCACATGCACAACACGCTCCTCAATATCACTGAAAGGTACTTTCAATTTGTTCAGAAGAGACAGACTTGAGACTTGAGACATGGGTGTGATGATCAGATTGTCAGTTACGGTAAACATTGTTGGTCCAGTCACAAATCCTCCTCTTGTGGCTTCTTTAAAATGAGACTTAGGATCCTTGACAGTTAAAATTTTACTCGAAGTAAATCCGGAAGGAATTTCACCATCAGAAGTCAGTTTTACTACAAAATGAAAACCATTAAAACATTCCGTAGCACGGTATGTTGGGTGCAAACCTTCTTCAATGCCTAAAGGATGATTCCCATAGCTAAAATCAGGGGCGAGCTTCGGACTGATGAGCATTTCCTTGCGCTCATTAGATTTCAAGTATTTCTCAGCATCGAGTTCCTGAACACTATTGTACAAGTGAGTTAAGGATCCTTTTGAAATGCTACTCTGCATTTCTTTTATTATATAACCAAGTGGAACAGTTAGGAAACTGGAGACTAAATAACAAATTCTTCTCTTGCTTCGGCATAACAAACCATTTTCTTGGATTTGCTGACCATAAGCTTTACATGAATCTTCCCATCCACATTTGATTTTGGTTCTTCTACTTTAGATTTAACATAGATGTTCTGATCAAAATCTTCTTTGCCGAACTTTGGTGCTGAAGTTTGTTTCAACAAAGTTTCGATCAAAGGTTTCTTTGACACTAGTGAACACTTGAGCAAAGTGAGAACCTGAAAGAAGGCATTAAGTAACGAATACAGCCACAGTTCAGTTATCTAACAAATTGTGAAATTATTAAGCGTATTCAGAGAGCTGATATAATAAAAGATAATAGTAGATCAAATTCAAAAGCCCTACTTTTTGCCAATTATAACTGTTGATTAGTTAGCTTCTGACATTTTTCCCTTGACTGTGAAACATTTTTCCTTTCCTTTTTCCTTTTAATCCTCATCATTTACTTCTAGAAAAGCAAACTGCATTGAAGGTGAATTATTTCCAGGAGATGTTCATCACGAGTACAAATTGGTTTCTTCTATGTACTAAGTTTGATCATACAAAACGATTCTTAACTACAAATAATGGTAGAATCTGATAAAATTATTAAGTTCTAGAATCAGAATGAAATAGTTACCTCATTTACTCCTATGTCGATGTTGTACTCCTCAATGGCGCTACAGTCCATGAATCCCAGCTTGGACATTATAGAAAGGCTTGCTTCTCGAGATGAGGGCTTTACTTGTAATTCATCACTTATTATAAATTGGGTCAGTCCTTTAACAAACACTCCTCTATCTCGAGCATCAAAAACTAACTTTTGTACAGTCTTCTCTGACAACTCCATCGTCCTATCCATGAGCCGTCCACATTCGCAAACAGCATTAGGGTAGAGACTCAGTAACTTGTGTTTATAAATGGTGCAATCCATATAGCATAAGAAGTACCTCAGCAGCTCGCCATCATCAATTTGCAATTTTAGTCTCTTGTTCTGAGCTGCAGCACCATTTCTGGGGCATAGCAACATGGTCCTGCATGCTTCACTCCGGAAATACTGCATGTCAAGGTTCTTAATGCTTTCATACAAATTGTTCATGCAACCTATCTCCACTGTTGGTGGTTGGTTATGATTAGAAATAAGCCTGATGATTGTTCCCATGGGCATTGTCAAGAAGCTAAACAGAACATCAGTAAAGTCCTCATCTGATTCCGCAAATATAACTCTGTTGTTCTCTTTGTCCACCAAGGCCTTCAAGCTAATTGCTTTTGCTTCTTCCTTAGTCACTGAGTACATGCTTTCAAATCTTGCTTTGTTCAAATACTGAATGCAACCTGCAAAATCAATTACTAATCTAAGCCTGAGGCCTTGTGTTCCTACACTTGAAGAAATTTTGAAATCCATTCAAAAGCTCATTTTTTGGCTAAATGCATATATAATCATTGGATTTCGTGCACAAAATCTAATTGCAATAAACAGAAACTCAACAAATAGCCATTTTCTTGAAACAAGGGAAAGGATAAATTGATTCAAAAACACCATGATTCTAACTGATCTCCACAATGCTGGAAGATTCTAATTGATGATAAAAGCTAAGATTCAATAACTAATACAAGTCATAATTCTACAGAGCAAACAGCCCATATAGTCATACTATTAACTCTAGCTCAGATGCTCAAGAATTTAACTTGAAAATTAACTAATGTTATATGACAAAAACATATATAGTACCTGGGGATCACCAAGCTACTGTTGCTGGAGAGGAGTTCAATGAAGGATTCAGAGAACAGAGAAGCAAGTAGAAGTAAGTTAAAAGGTGTATCCGTAGATGTGTGGTCCAATATCTTTAGCAACTTGCTTTTTAAGGCAAGAATTCTTAAGGAAGAAGAAATGAACACCAGTAATTGACTTGACTTTTGATCTTCTTGTAACAGAGAAAATAGAAATACAATCACAACATACAAAGAGACACGATATTTACGCAGTTCAACATAACTGATCTATATCCACGGATAAGAGAAATATACTATAGTTTTATGAATACGATATACAAGAGTACACAACACCATAATCTAGTATAGAAACAATCCTACTTTCTAATAATCTCAACTCAGTAAGCGGAAACAATCCAAGTTTCCAAGACACAAACTCAGTTTCCAAGATACTCTTCACATGGTGTTTAATAACCCTTACATCAAACACCTTCTATTTTCATATTCTTTCATAATCTTGAACTAGTTCTCACCCCTATATTTATAAGTAGTATATGAGACATGCTATTTCTAATAGGATTCATATTTCAATTTTTAACAAGACTCTCATAACTTTCTTCCTATTTACAATTGTATTCTTTATTAAATAGTTTTCTAAAAACATACGATCTTACATGGAACAAATAAGAAAGTGAGCTATAATATCCCAACACAATAAGCCATATTTTAGCTGAAATAAGATTATCCCGACTGTTCTAGATTTGACTCTCTCAGAAAGGCAATGGTTAAAGTAGATTCGGATACAAAAGAAGCCACCAATAGAAGCAAAGCCTGTAATGCAAAACGAATTCACAAAGTATCAACAAGGAAAGAAAATAGCAATTCAATAATTTTATTAGATTTTTAATGTCATAAAGCTCATGAATGATTCAGAACTCTCCATTTGTGCAGCATAATGAGTGGGAAAAGGAATACATTCAGTAGAGTAAGAATCTGAACACATTAGTGTCTTCAATTCCACTTCAAAGCAAATTATACTTCTAATGCAGTTGCCAATATGCTCACAAAAATTAAGTATGTGAACTAGTATAAGATTTCTTTCTAACCTCTGGTTTTCGAAATAGCAATATCAGGTTATATCATAAAATAAATTATGGTTTTCAACACTGAAAAATGATAAATCTGTTAGAATGAACTTGATACAAATTTGTTAAACTTTTCAGTGCAAGTTCACCAAAATTTTTATGAAAAGGCCTAAGATTTTTGAAAGAATTACTATAAAATATGAAGGAGTTGCTTTGCTATAGTTTTATTTCAGAGATTGACATGCTAACTTACACTGAAAGGTACCTTCAATTTGTTCAGAAGAGACAAACCTGAAATTGGGGATATTGGTGTTATCTTCCTCAATGCCTAAAGGATGATTCTCATAGCCAAAATTAGGGGCAAGCTTGGGACAGAGAAGCATTGCCCTGTGCTCATTGAATTCAGATATTGCTCGGCATCTATCAGTATAATAAACCATCTTCTTTGATCTGCTGACGGTAAGCCTGATGCGAATCTTTGTATTTTCGTTCGATGCTAGATCTTCCATTTTGGGTTTTATATAGCTGATGTTGCCAAACACCTTTTTGGTTCAATTCAGGTGCTGGAATACGTTTCAGAAAAGTTTCTGTAAAAGGTGTCTTTGTTATCAGTGATATCTTGAGCAAAGTCAAAACCTGAAGGAAGACATATAGTTAATATCTTCATACATATTCATGAATTAATCATCTCCGCAGCAAGGGGTGCATACCTCATCTTCTCCTCTGTTGTGCTTCCATCGATGAGTCCTACCTTCCGAAGTAAAGAAAGGCTAGCTTCAGTTGATGGGGGCATTTCTTCTAATTCACCACATACTATCAGTCTGAGTCAGTTCTTTAACAAACACCCCTCTATATCCATGCTCTTTCTGCAGTCACAAATGGCATTTCTGTAATGACTCAAATGAGCACAATCGTCATCTCTGCCATGAAGGAACTCAGCGAAGTATCATCAATATTCAATTTTTGTCTCTTGCAATGATGTACCGCTGCATTCTGGGGTATAACAACGTGTTCTTGCATGCTTCATATAAATTGTTCGTGCAGCCTATCCCCACCATTGGTGGTTGATTACGGATGAGCCTGATGATTGTTCCTTATTTAAAGAAGATTAAATAGTGTACTGAGTAGAGAAAACCAAGTAGAAAAGCCATTTTAGGGAAAGTATGTATATAGTAAGTTAAAGGAAAGGTGCATCGTTGCCTGTGCAGTAAGTTACTTATGTATATAGTAAGTTAAGGGAAAGGAGAATCATTTTAGCCCAAAGTTTAGTTATTTTGTAAATTGACATTCATACAAATTTGCTTTTGAAATTCACACAAATTTGCTTTGAGATTAAACGCAAGTGCCAGCTACCCGAAATGTGTCTACACTCTACATTAGAAAGCCTATCTTATGGACCTTGAGTTTTCATGAGGTTGTAGCGTATCACATTATCCGAAATCCACCTTATTTGTATGGATTTACTGTTTGAGCTTCACATAAGCGATCTTTGTTATTAGAATTACGTCTACTTAGCTTACAGAATCATCTTGATGAACCTTGTATTCTCGTGAGATCGGGTCAAATTGCACTGTTGAAATCCCACCTTATGGACCTCGTGCCCCACCATGAGGTTGCAAGTTAGTTCAAAGAGCAATTTTAATCACTCAAATACCTTATGAAGGCCTAGTTCACGTGTTTTTCTTCTGATGGTATTACTTATCAGAATATCAAAAAACTTTGAAATATCAATTGAACTCCTTTTTGGGGGGAAATTGGGTCATTTTTGTACCTCAGGTTAGCTTAATGAATTTATCAAATTACAACCATGTGCTTTTATGCTAAGTTGTGCTTTTATGCTAAGTTGTGCTTTGGGTGTCACAAAAAGATTTTCCTAAATGCCATATAGAGGTGGGGAGTTTATAAAGCAAAAACACCATATTCTAATACATTGCCTTAATTTATGTACATGTATTTGTATGACAATGCAATCTCATGGAGAAATACAATACTAGAGTTTCAATTACAGATTCTCACTCTGATACACATAATAAGATGACATTCTTTCATAGTAAGTGAACCAAGATGTCCTCAATTTTCTGGATTTGGCTCTCTCTAAGAAAGGCATCAGTTAGAACCGATTCAAACACCAAAGAAGCCATCGATTTGGTTTTCTAAGAAAGGTATCAGTTAGAACCGATTCAGACAACAAAGAGGCCACCATAAGACACAAGGCCTGCAACGAAAGAAAAGTTTACAAACTATCAGCAAGGTAGAAAATAAATTATTCAGATAATCTGATCTGGGTTCTCATGGCATAAAAATTTCTGAATCAAGGCTCTCCATCCGTGCAGCCTAATAAGTAAAAGATGGTACCGCAGCAATAGTAAAATTCGTGGCAGCTATAATATGCATTGTTCAATGAGGATAGTGGGATGGCATTTGGCAGAATAATGGATGAAGTGAACATAGCAGCTACAGGTGGTGCTCTGGTGAGCCTGGCATGCAGCGGCCATAGCTACAGCCGTAGCTTTCTCCTATGGAACCTCGTTTTGTTTTACTTCTACACTCACTATTGCTAAGAACTTGGTGCAGTAAAAGATTCCTAAATTGAGATCTAGGAGAAAGAGAAATTTGAACATAGTTTTGAATTCAAAGAAATTTGAAAATCAAGGAAAACAATGCAAGGATTTATAAAGTGGTTTTATCCAGGTACACATTCTGTATATCTATAATCTATCATCAAGTTGTCTTGATAAGTCATTGTCTTGCAATTCAAGAAGAATTACACTGTAGTAATAGATTCAAATTATCAGGAAATGAAAACCTTGGGAATTTTAAAATTGAACGAATTAGCTGATCTAGTTGTCACACTTTGAAGCTAATAAGACTGCCAATGTTCTGACCAATATGAGGCAGAAACCTTAAAATACATTAGATGCAACCCACAAGAAGATTTTTCCCTGCCTAATTGGTGCATCTTCGATGTAGAATATTTGTAATAATCTGATCGGGAAAGTACGGACCCCCCATAAGCCTAAATATATAGGCAGTATCTGTAAACCCTTACCGGTTTACTATTAACTGGGCTCACAGATAATATTAAACACATATTCATGTCTTAATTATGTAACTAAGGTGTACTAAGGGCTAAACTGCAATAATACCCTCTAAGAAAGAGCAAACTAGAATACAAAGACAAACTCTTAGCACATATATAAATAGGTTTCTCATGAACAACATTCCATACTTCAGCTGAAAAATATTATTCCTAATGCTCTGGCTTGGCTCTCTGAGAAACGCATTGGTTAGAACAGATTCAAATACGAAAGAAAAAAAAATTTACAAAGTATCAACAAGAGAGATTCAAATATTTCATTGTATGTCATAAAGCTTCTTAATCAAAATTCTCTTTTTTGTACAGCCTTGGGAAGTGGTAATATAGCAATACTAGAGGGTGGTGCATTGGCATAATAAAGGATGAAATGGACACAAATCGTTTATCATTTCTCTTGTTACTTCTGCTTTCTTCGAACTGTAAATACTATTTAGATACTTATAAGAAGCAGACATAATAACCAAGATATGCCAATAGGACTTGCTTAGCAATAAAATTGCATAATATCCGACTCTTACAGACTGTCTCTTGCCTTGAAGTTCATAAAGTTCTACTTCTCAATGTCACTTATATTCACTTCAACTTGGTTCAGTTAAACAGTTGCGAATTGGAGAAGAAAAGTTTAGAAAGAGTTTTGAGCTCACAAGAAAGTTTATGTTCGAAAATTTTGGAGAACAATAAAAGCATTAGGGTCTACAGATGATGATTTGAGCTGTCCTTCATCTCCATCAAAGCTAATTAGACATCTAATGCTGTCGCTAATGTTCTCAAAAACCATAAAATATATGAAACTTAGTACAAGATTTCTCTGTAACCTATTTGGGTTTATCTTCCTAGTGAAATTATAAGGTTATATTGTACAAAATTGATATATGGTTTTCCAAATATATAGTAACATTCTACCATGTCACTCAAAAAGGAAAGATAAATCTGTTAGACTGAACATGATAGATATATATAAAACTTGCTTGTCAAAATTCAACAAATTTTATGATAAGGCATAAAGATTTTTGAAAGAATTTCTATTTAAAAAAAAAAATATGAGCTGCTTTTTATTTCAGAATCCAATATGGTGACTCACCTCCTCATAACCCACTTTCACAAGACGCACCTCGATGTCATCGAGAGGTACCTTCAATTTCCTCAAAAGAGAAAGACATGAGATTGGTGATATAGGCGCTATGATCAGATTGTCAGTTATGCTGAACATTGCAGGTCCCTTAACAAATCCTCCTGTTGCAGTGTCCTTAGAGCTCGACTTGGGATCCACAACAGTTAAAGCTGAAATTCCCCTTCTGGGAACAATTGATTCATCAGAAATCAGTTTGCTACCAGAAAATACATAATAGTATTGCGGATGTTTATCTTCCTCAATGCCCAAAGGGTGATTCTCATAGCCAAAATTAGGGGCAAGCTTCGGACTGAGAAGCATTGCCTTGTGCTCATTTGATTTCAGAAATTGCTCAGCATCAAGTTCATGAATGCTATTGTACAGATGATTTATGCATCCTTTCCAATTGCCGGTGTGCATTTCCTTCACTGCATACCCAAGTGGTACAGTGAGGAAACTGAAGAGTAAATCAACAAAAGCTTCACTTGTTTCTGCATAACAAACCATCTTCTTGGATTTGCTGACTGTAAGCTTGATCATGAAAGTCTTCCCCCTTACATCTGATGCTGGTTCCCCCATTCCAGATTTAATATAGTTGCCCATATCAAAATATTTTTGGTCCAACTCAGGTGTTGGATTGTGCTTTAGAAAAGTTTCTGTCAAAGGTGTCTTTGATACCAGTGACATCTTGAGCAAAGTCAAAATCTGAAAGAATACATCTGGTTACTAATCTACTATCTAATAGCATTAACTCAAATCATGGTTGAAAATCACTAGTTACCTCATCTATTCCTATGTCAAGATTGCACTCCTCGGTGGTCATTCCATCGATCAGTCCTAGATTTAAGAGTAGAGAAAGGGTCTCTTCAGTTGATGGGGGCATTACTCGTAATTCATCACTTATCATAAACCGGGTCATTTCTTTAACAAACACCCCTCTATCTTGAGCAAGACATTTTTTTTCCGGCAGAAACTTCTCAATATTTATGCACTCTCCACAGCGACAAATAACATCTTTATAGTGACTTAAATGAGGGCAATGACCGCCTTCACCAAGAAAGTACCTCAGCGGCTCAGTCTCATCAACATTCAATTTTAGTCTCCTGCACTGATCTGCAGCTGCATTTCTGGGGTATAACAACATTTTCTTACATGCTTCAGTCCTGAATAATTGCACATCAAGATTCTCAATGCATTCATATAAATTATTCATGCAGCCTATCCCCATCGTTGGAGGTCGATTACGGATGAGCCTGATGATTGTTCCCATTGGCATCGTCAAGAAACTGAAGAGGACATCAATAAATTCCTCATTTGATTCAGCAAAGATAACTTTTTTGCTCTCCTTGTCCACTAACGCCTTCAAGCTAATAGGTTTTACATGTTCGTCTTCCATTGACTATATGTTTTCTCTTCTTTCTCCGTTTCAAATAACCAGACCTACAAGTGGGAAGAAAAGTTAATCAAAGATTTTTGTATTTGATTGAAGCCTTTTCCATTCACTTAAAGTTGAATTCCACTGAAACCTGCACATGATATGCTTGGAATTTCAGCTTTTGGCAAGTTAAATTTGTTTATCATATGCTGGAAATTAATTATTTCCTGAATATACCCATTTTCATGAAGTAAAATGATAACTTAATTTAAAGGCTTTGATCCAAATTAAGCTGTTGTCCACAGGAAATATTTATGCATTGTAAAATTAATCCCAAAACAAAAAAAGAAACTGCTCACACTATTTAAGACTTAAGAGAGCAAGGTAGTAAATATTCTGAGAAAAGAATTGTTAATTATAACTGGAAGGCTGGAACTAAACCATTAAAATTAATCCCATTGAAATCACCCCAATCTTCAATGTTTATAGCTTTGTGGGGGCTGAAATAACAGTTAAATCATTCCAAACATATATAATTGAAGAAGATTAAACAACTAATAGAAAAGTCTTTGCAGACCAAAACTCATATATCGGCTAGCTCAAGAACCCAACATTATATAAGAAGTGATGATTTATGATGAAGTTATGTATGGGTACCTGATGATCGCCCAATGCAGCTAGTTAGCTAGCTAGTGTTGCTCGAGAAGTGTAACGATGGACTTAGGAAACGTCGGAGAGCGAAGAGAAAAACAAGTAGAAAAGCAGTAATAGAGACAGTAAAGTAAGCTAAAGGTGCATCACTGTGTAGACCTATCATCTTTAGCAATCTTTGGGAAAGGAATTTCTTAACGGAGAAGAAATCAACAGTCCTATAATTTACCTGACTTTTAATTTATTATCTTTTAATTTATCTTGGAATAATGGGTGAATTTGTGTCCAATTTGTATGGATTTGTTTTTGAGCTAGTACAAATTTATTCTTGGGTTTCATATAAGTTTCTAAACTTCCATAATTTTGAGCAAGTGGATGATGTAATACGGTCTTTTGAGTTAGAGTTCTTATAGTTGTTAATATGAGTGATCACTAGAACTCTTACTTGTCAATAGTTTTAAGGCCGCGGAAGTCTAGTTAAGGTGTACGCAAATTGACTTGATTAAAAAAAAAAAAAAAAAAAAAAACTTAATTTTGTTTGAAATTATACCCGAGTGTCATTTACCCAAAATGTGTCTTCATTAGAAAACCTATCTTATGGACATTGAGTTCTCATGAAGTTGTGGCATATCACATTATTGACAGTGCACCCTATGATCCTTGCATCACGGCCTGGAAAGTGCACTTTGTTTGCATGGATTTACTTTTGAGCTTGACATAAACGATTTTATTATTAGACTTACGTCTGCTTAATTTATAGAATCATCCTTATGAACCTTGCATTCTCATGAGATCGTGTCACAGTGCACAGAGTCCCATCTTATGGACCTCACACCACACCATCTGATTGCAAATTAGTTCAAATAGCAATTGTAGTCACTCAGATACCGTATGAATGACCTAGTTCATGTGTTTTGCTTCTAATGGTAAAATATTACTTATCATAATATCAAAAAAAAAAAAAAACTCGAAATATAATTTGAACCCTGTAACCACCATCAGGTAATTTAGTGATAAAAGACCAAAAGAAGGTTTCATAAGCTCATAAGTTCAAGTCTCTATAGTCTCTAATATGGGTGATCATTGAGAGGCTTACCTTTGTTGTTAATTTTAGGGTTCTAAAAGATTAGTTGAGGTGTGCGCAAACTAGTCTAGACACCTCGATCACCCAAAAAAAAAAAAAAAAAAAAAAGGAAATTTGAACCCCATTTCCAGGAAATTAAGTCATTTTTTTACCTCAGGTTAGCTCAACGAACTTATCAAATTACAACCATTTGCGTTTTTGCTAAGTTGTGTCGGTAACCCAACTCAATAGCAGGAATTTTAAATTTCTTGTGGTGTTACGTAATCAGAAGACAACAGACAAGCAAAATATTGCACACAAAAGATTTCTGAGGGCACCCAAATCATCCAAACATGTACAGCCCAAAAGAAATAGCAAAGCATTACCATGGGCCCATTTGCTGATTAAGCCCATATCTACTTAATATAATATAATATAGTTAATGTAATTTTGTGCCTTCAAGGCCAAGGCAATGCTCCCTTGATAAGGCATTTTGATGTCGGTAATGCTACAGGCATTGAAAGTAATACACTGAATGATATGATAAAATCATTGCCGTCGATTAATATTAAATTATAATTAATCAACAGTCAGGATTGTGTTACATCATTCGATGTATTACTTTCGGTGATTGTATTATTTTTCTTTTGATGTTGATAACTTATAAATAACTAGTGATTTTATAATCAGAATGAAAAAGTTACGCATTTGCCCTCCACATTTGCCAATAGCATTAGGGTAGACACTCAGTAACTTGTACTTAGAAAGGCTACATTCATCTTAATGCGTGATGATTGGTTGATTAGAGGTTAGCCTGATGATCGTTCCCATGGACATTGTCAAGAAACTAAAGAGGACATCAGCAAAATCCACCGTGGATCTGGCTGGAAAATGCTAGATCGGCGCACTACCGGCCAGATTCAGTCGGTAGTGCGCCATCCTACCAGATTCCAGCCATTTTCTGGCGGTGGTGGCCGAAATCTGGTAAATGTGGATTGTTGAGGTGTTTTTGTAATTTTAAAAAAAATATTTAGGGGTATTTAATTAAGTTAACAAATTTAGAGGGTTTAAAAAAATTAAATAATATTGAAAATAGTATTCCCAAAAATGAGAGTATTTGGGTATTTTACTGTTTAACTTTTTTGGGAATACTAAGAGTAGTATTCCCAATCTTGAACCAAAGTAACTTTAACTTGTACTTAGAGAGGCTACATTCGTCATTGCACAAGAAGTAACTCGGAGGTTCACAATCGTCAATTTGCAATTTTAGTCTCTTGCACTAAGTTGCAGCGCAATTTTAGTCTTGCATGCTTCAGTCCGGAAATACTTCACGTCAAGATTCTTAATGCGTGATGATTGGTTGATTGGAGGTTAGCCTGATGATTGTTCCCATGGACATTCTCAAGAAACTAAAGAGGACATCAGTAAAAAAAATCCTCATCTGATTCACCAAATATAACTCTGTTTTCAATAGCTAATTGCTATGGTTTGTTCCGTATTCATTGTAAATGCTTCCAAGTCTTCCTTTGTTCAAATACTGATACCAACCTGCATAACCATTGGTTAATCAATTATTTATCGAAGGCTGAAGCCAGTGTTCCATACACTTCAAGAACTGTAAATATTTATACAGAAGCTCATTTTCTGCCTAAAAACTTAGTAGATACTAATGGATAGCCCTTTTTCTGAAACAAGACAAAAGGATAAATTCATTCAAAAACACTATAATTCTAAGCAGTTCTCTTTTCAAGGTTGGAAGATTTTAAGGACTGTTTCAACGTCCAAATGTAGGCAAACAATTATATATGCACATAACAGGATGCTCAAATCCTACTCTATGAATAGAGACAAATAAGAAACAAGGATATATGTTATTATATATTTCTTAAGGGAGAAAAAATAAACTGTCCGGTACTGTACTTGACTTTTGATGTTCTTGTAAGAGAGAAAGTACTATTAATTCAACACAAGATGGAACAAAGCTATAATATATAGAAGAGAACAGAAATTGGTCTCTCAATCTTTTGTAGCCGTGACTCATATATTGTTTACAGGTATAAATCAAATTTACATCCAGTTCTTTACAAATCATATTCCATTTGTTTTTGAATGCTATCCACATTGGAGCTAAAATTGGAAATCTGTCTCACAATAAATAGATACAATGCAAATCCTTTGTAGTAACATACTTATACGGAGTACCTTCTGGTCTAAGAGAATACCAGAGTACAAACACAAATATTAACACAAACTATAAATAGTTTTCACATGAACAACATTCCATATTTTAGTTGAAATATGGATTAGGCTCTCTCAGAAAGGCATTGGTCAAAGCAGATTCAGATACAAAAGAAGCCACCAATAGACGCAAAGCCTGCAAAGTAAAATAAATTCATAAGGTATCAAAAAACAAATTCATAAGGTATCAACAAGAGAATGGATATCATGCTTTCACATCATCTTCAATGGATTCTCTTCTTGAATAGCTTCTGAATCAAAACTCTCCATTTGTATAGTCTAATTAATGGGAGGAGGTAATGCAGCAGCAAAAACAGAATTGGCAGTAGCTTAGTTTGGTAGATTAGTGGCTTGGCACAATAAACTGACAGCATTTGTATATTTTACTTCTATACTGTCACTTACTATTGATTGAAAACAATGCATTTGTAGATGGCAATGCCTTGCAATTTGACAAGACTTACAACATAAAAATAATAAAAGATACAGATAGTATGGGAATCTAAAACCTTATGAAGAAATGAGCTATTTGGCTGATGCAGTTCTTCATTGTTACTTAAAAGCAAATAAGATTTCTGATGCTCTTGCCAATGTGAGGAAAAACCTTAAAATACATGTATGAAACTTTATATTGTTTGCTGCATCTTGCTGGATGAATTTCTATGATTATGTCCTAGAATACTGTATGGTTTCCAATAGTAACATACTGTATGGTTTCCAATAGTAACATTCTAGTAGGTCAGGCAAAATGAAAGAAAGTTAAATCATAGGGACTTGAATTTCGAAGAAATTCTTAGTAGTTGTATGCCAAAATCACCATGCGTCTCTATAACAAGATCTCAAAATAGTCAAAAGAAACTACTATCAGAAATCATGGGGTGCTTTGTTAGAGTTTAATACTGAAATATTTATGTCAACTTACCTTCTCACGGCCCACATGCACAACACGCTCCTCAATATCGCTGAAAGGTACTTTCAATTTGTTCAGAAGATACAGACTTTGGAATTGAGCTATGGGTGTGATGATCAGATTGTCAGTTACGGTAAACATTATTAATCCAGTCACAAAGAGACTTAGGATCCTTGACAGTTAAAATTGAACTTCTCCAATTAGGTCCAGAAGGAATTTCACCATCAGAAGTCAACTGAGCATTATAATGATACTCTGCATAACAGTATGTTGGGTGCAAATCTTCCTCAATGCCTAAAGGATGGTTCTCGTAGCTAAAATTAGGAGCGAGCTTCGGACTGATGAGCATTTCCTTGTGCTCATTAGATTTAAAGTAT
Source organism: Pistacia vera (assembly GCF_008641045.1). Lineage (NCBI taxonomy): Eukaryota > Viridiplantae > Streptophyta > Magnoliopsida > Sapindales > Anacardiaceae > Pistacia > Pistacia vera. Next base: position 696,940 of record NW_022195608.1, read on the forward strand.
TTCTCAGCATCGAGATCCTGAACACTATTGTACAGGTGAGTTAAGGATCCTTTTGAAAAGCCACTCTTTATTTCTTTTATTATATAACCAAGTGGAACAGTTAGGAAACTGGAAACTAAATCAACAAATTCTTCACTTGCTTCGGCAAAACAAACAATTTTCTTGGATTTGCTGACGATAAGCTTTACATGAATCTTCCCGTCCACATTTGATTTTGGTTCTTCCACTGTAGATTCAACATAGATATTCTGATCAAAATCTTCTTTGCCGAACTTTGGTGCTGAATTCTGTTTCAGCAAAAGGTTTCTTTGATACGAGTGAGCACTTGAGCAAAGTGAGAACCTGAAAGAAGGCAGCAGGTCACGAACACAACCACAGTTTAGCTATCTAACAAATTGGAAAATTATTAATCATATTCAAAGAGATGACATAATAAAAGATGATAGTTGAAACAGTAGATTTTGGGCCTGAATACGACACCCAACCAAGGACCCGGTTTGCCACATCGTCGGGCTCGAAACAAGCTTTCTATTAATATCTTATGGGTCTCGTAACTTCTCCCAAATCAAAAGTCATGACTATTTTAAGTTAATATACCCATGTTTGAGCTTCTGACGCTCGACCCTGTCCAAGAAGTCATCTGCTAAGCCTTCTATGTCAAGAGCAAATTCAAAAGCCTACCTTTTGTCAATTATAATTGTTGATTAGTTAGCTTATGACATTTTTAGCTTGACTAAGCAAACTGCATTGAAGGTGAATTATTTTTAGGAGATGTTCATCACGAGTACGAATTGGTTTCTTCATGTACTATGTTTAATCAAATGATGGTAGAATCCGATAAAAATATTAAATTTTAAACTCAGAATGAAACAATTACCTCATCTACTCCTACGTCGATGTTGTAGTAGTTATACTCCTCAATGTTGCTGCAGTCCGTGAGTCCTAGATTGGATAACTTGTGCCCTCATCAGTAGAAACGCTTGCTTCTACTGATGACGGCTTTACTTGTAATTCATCACTTATTATAAATTGGTTCAGTCCTTTAACAAACACTCCTCTATCTCGAGCATCAAAAACTAACTTTTGTACAGTCTTCTCTGACAACTGCATCGTCCAAGCCATGAGCCGTCCACATTCGCAAACAGCATTAGGGTAGAGACTCAATAACTTGTGCCCAGAAAGTGTACAATCCGTAGTGCACAAGAAGTACCTCGGCAGCTCACCATCGTCAATTAGCAATTTTAGTCTCTTGTTCTGAGGTGCAGCGTCATTTCTGGGGTATAGCAACATGGTCTTGCATGCTTCAGTCCGGAAACACTGCATGTCAAGGTTCTTAATGCTTTCATACAAATTGTTCATGCAACCTACTGCCACTGTTGGTGGTTGATTATGATTAGAAATAAGCCTGATGATTGTTCCCATGGGCATTGTCAAGAAGCTAAAGAGAACATCAGTAAAGTCAACATCTGATTCCGCAAATATAACTCTGTTGTTCTCTTTATCCACCAAGGCCTTCAAGCTAATTGCTTTTGCTCCTCCCGTAGTCATTGAGAATATGCTTTCAAATCTTGCTTTGTTCAAATACCGAATACAACCTGCAAAATCCACGCTTAATCAATTACTTATCTGAGCCTGAAGCCTTGTGTTCATACACTTCAAGAAATTTTGAAATCTATGCAAAAGCTCATTTTCTGGCTAAAAGCATGTATAGTTATTGGATTTCGTAAACAAAACCTAATTGCAAAAAGCAGAAATTCAACAAATAGCCATTTTCTTAAAACAAGGAAAAAGATAAATTGATTTAAAAACACCATGATTCTAGGCTGATCTCCACAAGCTGGAAGATTCAAGGACTTTTTCTTAGCGGAAATGTTCACATACATATAGGGAAAAACATAAATCATTGAACAAAGTAATGGTTTTTATATAAACTTTTTCATAAACTCACTTAAAGGAGTTCAATGGACTAGAAAAGAACATCATCAGAAAAATCAAAACAAGAAGATAGTGGGGATGTGTAATTAATTTGATCATTAATTAAGGTTTACAAGTCGTAAAAATCTTCAATGTTTAGAGCTTTCTGGGATTGAAATAATGACTAAAACATTCTAGGCACTGATGAATAAAGCTAAGATTAAATAACTAATACTAGTCATAATTCTACAGAGAAAACAGCCCATATAGTCATGCTAGAAACTCTAGCTCAGATGCTCAAGAGCTTAACTTTGAAAGTAACTGATCCTATATGACAAAAACATATATAGTACCTGGTGATAACCAAGCTACTTTTGCTGGAGAGGAGTCCAATGAAGGATTCAGAGAACAGAGAGTGGAGAAAATGAAGTAGAAGAGAAGTTTTAAGTAAGTTAAAAGGTGTATCCGTACATGTGTGGTCCATTATCTTTAGCAAAGGCAAGAATTCTTAAGGGAGAGGAAATGAACAGTCCAGTACTTGACTTGGCTTTTGATCTTCTTGCTACAGAGAAAATATTATTCCAAGAGAAAATGGAGCTAAGCTATAGTTAATTTTAAAGGTGTATCCGTACTATTGGATTATTGCTGTTACTATTGTAAATAGTTAGTTAGTCAGTTGGATTAGTTAGTCAGTTGAATAATTAGTTAGTCAGTTGAGTTGGATAACTAAACTGCAGTAACAATTAACCATAGTTGCTAATATAACTGTGGTTACTTACTTTTGTATATAAGTGTACTGTACTGTTGAAATAAGAATATGATGGATTACTTTACTCTCTCGGTGAAATCGCATATGGTATCAGAGCGGGTTTTCAATCTGCCAAATCAATGAGCTTCCATTGAAAGGATCAAGCTCAAAATTGAAGATTCCACTTCAAGATCGGCCGTGTGTCTTCATCAATCCATCAATCTTACTTCTAATTTCAGCTCAACCACCTCAACTCTAAAGATTCAATATGTCGAATGTCAGTGATTCAAGCTCACCTTTATACATCCATCCGTCCGATACCCCTGGTTCTGTCCTCGTTTCAGAGCAACTCATTGGAATGGAAAACTATGGAATATGGAGTCGCGCAATGATAATTTCTTTAAGAGCAAAGAACAAATTGGGTTTTGTGGATGGATCTTGTGAAAAATCAAGTTATAATCAGTCTTCACATGCGCAATGGGAAAGATGTAATTCGTTAGTTCTAGCGTGGATCTTTAACACTGTTTCGAAGGAAATTTTAAACAGTATCGTTTACTCTACTAGCGCTTATCAGGTCTGGGAAGATCTCAAGGAACAATACAACAAAGTTAATGGCACAAGGGTGTTTGGTATACACAGAGAGATAACGAATATGGTGCAAGGAACAAATTTAGTTGCAGTCTACTGCAACAGGCTGAAAACCTTATGGGACGAATTAAGTTCATTTGTAAGCCTACCACCACCAGACAGTGAGTCAGCAAAGGCCTATTTGGCTCATCTTAATCAGCAAAAACTGCTTCAGTTTCTGATGGGATTAACCGAATCATATGCCTTGGTGAGAAGCCAGATTCTGCTGATGGTTCCTCTACCCTCAGTCAAACAAGCATACTCAATTGTGAGTCAAGATGAGAGTCAAAAGATTTTGACTGGATCAAATCCAAACACTGAGGTTACTACAGCACTATATTCACAGGGGAATCAAAGAAACCAAGGTCATAATTCAAAATACAAAGGCAAGAAGCCTTACGTAGAGTGTGATTACTGTCACATGGCAGGGCATAAAAGAGATACCTGTTACAAGTTACATAGGAACCTAGCAGATTTTCAGTTCACTAAAGGAAGGGCAGGATCAAAGGTTAAAGCTAATCAAGTGAATACAAGTCAAGAACAAGCTTCGAACAATGATTTTACATCTGACAAAATCAATGGAGGTACCAATCTGGGAAATGTTCTCACTCCAGAACAATATGCACAATTGTTACAGTTATTGGGGAAGGAGAATGTAGGAACGCCAGCTGCTAATTTGGCAGGTAAAATCATTTCCTTATACTCAAATTGTAACATCATGGATGATTGGATTCTTAACTCTGGGGCCACTGACCATATGACCCATAATTTCAATAATTTTGGGCCTCATGTTACTAGTAAGCCACCCGTATCTAGCTTTGTTAGTCTCCCAAACGGAACAAAAACTTCAATTGCCCATGTTGGTTCTATCAAATTGCAAGATCATTTGTCTCTTAAAAAAGTCCTATACATACCAGATTTCAAATACAATTTGATATCAGTGTCTAAACTAGCCTCTGACAATAATTGTTGCATTACATTTTATCCGGATTTTTGTGTTATCCAGGATCTTTGGAGTGGCAAACTGAAGGGGATTGGTAAGCAATGTCAAGGGCTCTATCATTTCATGTCTTTTTCAAAATTACAATTCTGTTTTCCTGATTTCATTTCAATTTTCAATAAGACCTTAGGTATTCAGGAGTATGATAATTCTAATAGAAAAATAACATCTTTCAATGTAGCTACTGATTCTTCAATTAATAAAATTTTTCATTCCAAAGATGTTACTTTATGGCACAGGAGATTAGGCCATGCTCCATTACTTGTTTTACAGAAATTACATCATGCATTTAGCAATACACACAAATTTCATTGTAATGCCTGTCCTTTAGCAAAGCAAACTAGATTGCCATTTCCTTTAAGTAAGACATCCACATCCCATGTTTTTGAACTATTACACTTAGATGTTTGGGGTCCTTACAAAATTGCAACTCAAGGAAATGCTAGGTTTTTTCTTACCCTGGTAGATGACTTCACTAGAACAACTTGGCTTTTTCTTATACAATTCAAATCTGATGTTTTCCAAACTCTGAAATCCTTTTTGCATATGGTTAAAAATCAATATGACCAAACACCTAAGTACATTAGGACTGACAATGGATTGGAATTTTTCAATCACCAATGTCATGACTTGTTGTCTAACTTAGGAATTATACATCAAAGTACTTGTGTCTACACTCCACAGCAAAATGGAGTGGTAGAACGCAAGCATAGACATATTCTTAACATAGCTAGGGCTTTTAAATTTCAGTCTCATATTCCTGATTATTTGTGGGGATATGCAGTTAAGGCAGCTGTATATATCATCAATAGATTGCCCACTAGAGTCCTAAATGGTCTATCACCTTTTGAAAAATTTTATGGTCATAAGCCCAAATTAGATCACCTGAAAGTGTTTGGCTGCTTGGCATATGCTGTAAATCTTCCTATACAGGACAAGTTTGCTCCAAGATCTATTCCTTGTGTATTTCTTGGTTACTCTTTCACCAAGAAAGGTTACATTTTATATGACCTTCACTCAAAAACCATCTGTGTTAATAGGGATGTTCAATTTTATGAATCTATTTTTCCCTTTCTCCTACATCAGTCCAATAAACCATCTTTTCCTATTAATACTTTCATGGAAGAAGATCTTTCAGCTTCATATGATTTCATCCCACATTCGGATTATTCTGTCATTGATCTTCAAGAGATAGAACCAACTTTCCCTAGTCCTTCCACTCATTCACCAAATGCAGTCTCAATTCCAACACCTCACAATCCTATTAGGAAATCCAGTAGAACAACTAAACCTCCCATTTGGACTACTGACTTTGTATGTCCTACGTTACACAAATCAAATCAAACCTCTACTGTTAAATACCCTATTCACCACTACATTACATATTCCAAACTGTCCCCCACCTATAAACACTGTTTATCTAGCATTTCCCACATTACTGAACCTACCACATTTGCCCAAGCTTCCAAAGATTCTAAGTGGGTGGCAGCTATGCAACAAGAAATTCAGGCTTTGGAGAGAAATGGGACATGGTCTCTGGTTGTTCTACCTCCTGGTAAGATTCCCATAGGATGTAAATGGGTTTATAAGTTGAAGTATAATGTTGATGGAACTTTGGAAAGGCATAAGGCCAGATTAGTGGCCAAAGGATTTACCCAACAGGCTGGCATTGATTATGAGGAGACTTTTTCTCCTGTAGTAAAGATGGTCACAGTCAGGTTGGTTTTGGCAATTGCATCTATGAAAGGATGGTCCCTTTTTCATTTGGATATTGATAATGCTTTCTTGCAAGGTGATCTGCAGGAGGACATCTATATGCATTTACCACAAGGTTTTTCCAATCAGCATGACAAGCATTTAGTGTGCAAATTGCACAAGTCCCTGTATGGCTTAAAGCAGGCCTCCAGGGCCTGGAACACTAAATTAACCACTGCTTTATTGACAGGGGGTTTTCAACAGTCACCATCAGATCACTCTTTCTTTTTTAGACAACAAAATGGACAGATTGTCATTTTGCTTGTCTATGTTGATGATTTGGTCATCACTGGCAGCAGCAGCTCCATGATCCAAACCACTAAGGATCTTTTACATTCTCATTTCAAACTCAAGGACTTGGGCATCCTAAGATATTTCTTGGGATTTGAAGTTGCCCGATCTTCCAAAGGAATAGCCTTATGTCAAAGGAAATATGCCTTAGAATTGATTGCCGAATCTGGATTGGGTGCTGCTAAACCAGCTTCAGTGCCACTTGATCCTCAGCTGAAACTTACTACTTCGGAATATGATGATGCCTTCCCTGGTCAGCAAGCAGATCCTTTATTAGCTGATCCCTCTGTATATCAAAAGTTAGTAGGTAAACTGTTATATTTGTGCCTCACTAGACCAGATATCACTTTTTCAGTCAATTTGCTTAGTCAGTTTATGCACAAGCCTAAACAATCTCACCTGCAATCTGCTCTCAAGGTTGTTAAATATGTCAAAGGTTCTCCTGGTTTAGGTTTGTTCTTTCCAGCTCATGGCTCCATGCAACTCCAAGCTTTTTGTGACTCTGATTGGGCTGCCTGCCTTATGACTCGCAGATCTGTGACAGGTTTCTGCATTTTTCTTGGGAATTCATTGTTATCCTGGAAATCTAAAAGGCAGCTTACAGTTTCCAAATCCTCCTCAGAAGCTGAATATAGGGCTATGGCATCTATTGTAAATAGTTAGTTAGTCAGTTGGATTAGTTAGTCAGTTGAATAATTAGTTAGTCAGTTGAGTTGGATAACTAAACTGCAGTAACAATTAACCATAGTTGCTAATATAACTGTGGTTACTTACTTTTGTATATAAGTGTACTGTACTGTTGAAATAAGAATATGATGGATTACTTTACTCTCTCGGTGAAATCGCATACGTACATGTGTGGTACATTATCATTTGCAACTTCCTTTTCAAGGCGAGAATTCTTAAGGTAGAAGAAATGAACAGTCCAGTACTTTACTTGATTTTTGATATTCTTGTAACAGAGAAAATGGAACTAAGCTACCGTTAATAGGGAATATCTCATAAACTCTCTTTTTGTTTTGGACTGTTGATTATATATTTACAGAAATTTAACTCGGTAGTTTTGGAATATAAGAGGATGTACATCACTGAAAGTAATCACCATGCTATTGGCCTATTTCAATTTATGCAGATTGGATTAAAAATATATTTACTTAATTAGTCTTGTGTGTTTTTTGAGAAAAAAAGATGGCACACACGGAAGGAAACTAAAAATTGACAAAAACAATACAATACCCTTTGGTCTAAACAGCATACCAGATTACAAACCCAAATTTTAACACATATATAAATAGGTTTCACATGAACAACATTGCATATTTTGGCTGAAATAAGATTATCGAGACTGTTCTGAATTTGCCTCTCTCAGAAAAGCAATGGCTAGAGCAGATTCAAATATAAAAGAAGCCACCAATAGACGCAAAGCTTGTAATGCAAAACAAATTCACATGGTATCGACAAGGGAAGAAATTGGCAATTCAATAATTTAATTGAATTTTTAATGTCTTTAAACTCATGAATGATTCAGAACTCTCCATTTGTGCGGCATAATGATTGGGAAAGGTATACATTCAGTAGATTAAGAATCTGAACACGTCGGTGTCCACAATTCCACTTCAAAGCAAATTAGACTTCTAATGCAGTTGCCAATATGCTCACAGAATTAACTATGTGAACTAGTATCAGATTCCTCTCTAACCTGAGGTTTTCGAAATAGCAATATCAGGTTATATCATAAAATAAATTATGGTTTTCAACACTGAAAAATGATAAATCTGTAAGAATGAACTTGATACAAATTTGTTGAACTTTTCAGTGCCAGTTCACCAAAATTTTTATGAAAAGGCCTAAGATTTTTTAAAGAATTACTATAAAATATGAAGGAGTTGCTTTGCTATAGTTTTATTTCAGAGATTGATATGCTAACTTACACTGAAAGGTACCTTCAGTTTGTTCAGAAGAGACAAACCTGAAATTGGGGATATTGGTGTTATCTTCCTCAATGCCTAAAGGATGATTCTCATAGCCAAAATTAGGGGCAAGCTTGGGACAGAGAAGCATTGCCTTGTGCTCGTTGAATTCAGATATTGCTTGGCATCTATCAGTATAATAAACCATTTCTTGAATTTGCTGACAGTACGCCTGATGCGAATCTTTGTATTTTCGTTCGATGCTAGATCTTCCATTTTGGTTTTTATATAGCTGATGTTGCCAAACACCTTTTTGGTTCAATTCAGGTGCTGGAATACGTTGAAGAAAAGTTTCAGTCAATGGTGTCTTTGTTATCAGTGAAAGGATGAGGAAGAATCTTCTTCTACAAGCTCAAGAAAACTAATAAAGCAGAGAAAGAAAAACAGAGAGCACAAAAACTGAAAGCTGAATAATTCTTTTCTAACTGTAACAAGATGCACGTGATGAGCTTAGAAGCAAATATTGCATGACTAGAGTAAACGACATCGTTTTTACAATTAGTTTTTCTCATTTAGCTAATTTCGACTTTTGTCCTTCCTTCCATCATTCCCCCATAACCCAAACATTCTCTACTTCTCCTATACCATTCTTATCTTCATATTCGCTCTTCATCGTGACATTCTCTACACTTTCTTCACATCTCATCTGCAGTTCTTCACAGGACAAAAACTCTAGCAAACAACAACTTTAACTGACTTCTTTCTTCATAAGTCTTTCTTTCCCACTGATTTGCATCTCTCAAATCTCCAGCAAACAACAACTTTTCCTGATTTCTTTCTCCAGCAAACAACAACTTTAACTGACTTCTTTCTTCATTAGTCTTTCTCTCCTACTAATTCTGCAACTTTTAATAACGAATCTGCAACTTATAACTTTTCCCTTAGCCATTGAAATCTATGTCAAGACAAGGGTTTTGTTAGTATATCTGCCAGCTGATACTCAATACCCCCATACTGCATACTAATTTGTTTATCAGCAATCAACTCTCGGACATAATGCATATCTATTTCAATGTGCTTCGTTCTTGCATGGAAGACAGGGTTTGACAACAAAGCCCTTGCACTCATGTTGTCACACCACAAAATAGGCGTGAGTGCGTTTTCAATTCCTAGTTCTGTAAACAAATTTTGAATCCAAACCATTTCAGTGGCAGTTTGACACAAAGACCTGTACTCTGCTTCAGTAGATGATAGGGAGACCACCTTTTGTTTTCTTGAACTCCATTGGATCAAATTTCCTCCCAGAAAAATTCCATACCTACTGGTTGATTTCCTATCATTAGTGTCACTAGCCCAATCTGCATTAGCATAACCTTCAAGAATAAATCTTTTATCTCTAGTGAATAACAAGCCATGATGAATGGTCCCTTGAATGTACCAAAGTACTCTCTTACAGGCTGACTTGTGAGCAATCATGGGAGTCTGCAAAAACTGACTAAGTTTATTTACAGCAAATGCTATATCTGGTCTAGATAGGGTTAAGTACTACAGGCTCCCCACAACCTTTCTATAAAGAGAAGGTTGATCAAATAATTCACCATCCTCTTTACTGAGTTTTGTTTCGAGAGCCATAGGGGTTTGACAAGATTTTGAATCTGCCATGCCGGCTTTGTTTAGCAGCTCATGAGCATACCTGGTTTGCGTTAAGAGCAGTGAGGAATCATTTCTAGTCACTTCAAAACCAAGAAAGTAGTTAAGAGACCCCAAGGTTTTGAGAGCAAATTGTTTATTCAAATCTGTCACAATTTGCTTAATAAGATGATTATCATTCCCAGTGAGAAGGATATCATTTACATACACCAGCAAATAGATGACTTGAGCTTCTCTTTTGAAGTAGAACAGACTAACATCAGCAGCAGAATTCTCAAAACCCCAAGACAGTAATACACTTTTCAACTTGTCAAACCAAGCTCTAGGAGCTTGTTTCAAGCCATACAAGGCTTTATGTAGCTTACAAACATGCTTTGGTAAATGTGGATTAGCAAAACCTTCAAGTTGATACATGTAAACAGTCTCGATTAGCTCACCGTTAAGAAAGGCATTGTTGATATCGATTTGCTAGATATCCCATTGATGATGAATTGCCAAGGATAGCATGACTCTTATGGTGGCAGCTTTGATAACAGGTGAAAAAGTCTCAAAATAATCCAAGCCTGGTGTTAGTTGAAATCCCTTTGCAACAAGCCTTGCTTTATACCTTTGCAAAGATCCATCAGAATTTAGTTTGGTTTTAAAAACCCATTTGCTGTTTACTATATTAATTCCAGGCATACAAGGCACCAGCTCCCAAGTCTGATTGTTCATAAGTGCATTATATTCTGTCATTGCATCTTTCCATTCTGGTGTATTTAAGGCTTCGATTGCAGATTTAGGTTTAACTATTGTCTGACTTGATAAATAGGCACAAGGATTGGATGAATTCAGGTTGCTCTTGGACCTGGTCACCATCGGATGAGTGTTTTGAATTTGGAACTTAGGAAAACATAGATCAACTTCCAACTCAATTCTTGGATACTCAGAAGAAGGTCTGTACTCTGTAGGTGTTGAACATCTATCAGGTGGTTCATCAGCAGACTGATTTCTTTGTAACTTGGGACCTGGAAGAGATACAACTAAAGGAGGTACTACATGTGACATATTCTGCTGAGCAGAGACTGGTTCACATGCAATAGGTTGAGTTCATTGTAACCTGGAATCTGAGAGATGCACTGCAACTGGTTCACATGCAGTAGGTTAAGGAGATACTATAGGTGACATATTTTGCTGAGCAGGGACTGGTTCACATGCAGTAGGTTGAGTTCTTTGTAACCTAGGATCTGAGAGATGCACTGTAGCTAAAACATTTTGCTGAGCTATAGATGCTGATGCAGGTGGATTTGTATGATGGTGTAGAGAGAACCTTACTGGTGATTGATAGTCAGGAGCTTGGATTGCACACAACTTAGTTGAACTGGGATGTGGAAACTGCACTCCAGATGAAGCATTTTGCTGAGTTGCAGGTACTGATGCATGTGAAACTATATGATGGTGTAGAGTTGACACCACTGGTGAATGAGAATCTGAAGCTGGGACTGCACAAAACTCAGGGGAACTTGTAGTTACTGGATCTAAAGAATAGATAGAACAGTTTGGAAGCTGCCAGGAACTTTGAAAGATGGGAGCATTAGTCAGTCCAACAACCTCACTATCCTCATATGAAACATTCTTGAAATCATTTTTAAATGGAAAATCATACTCATTGAACTTGGCTTGCTTGACAATATATAACTTATCGGATGAGGACATACACTTATAGCCTTTGTGAACTAGGCTATAACCCAGAAAAACACACTTCTCGGTATGATAACCAAATTTTTGCTTCTGATATGGTCTGATGAAGGGATAACAACAGCAGCCAAACACCTTTAGATCATTATAGTTTGGTTCTTGACCAAATAACATTGTAAATGGAATTGAATAATCAAGAGAGGTTGAGGGCAGTCTATTCAACAAGTAAACTATAGTACTAAAGGACTGCCACCAGAAATGAAGTGGCATAGTTGCATGTGCAAGAAGAGATAGTCCAAACTCAGTAATGGCTCTAAGTTTCCTTTCTACCCCACCATTTTTTTGGTGTAGATAAAGGCATGAATGTCTAAAGAATATGCCATGTTGGTCTAGATATTTGGAAAATATCCTAAACTCACCTCCCCAATCTGTTTGCAAACATTTAAGCTTATAATTCGACTGTTTTTCAACCAAACAATGAAACTTTGTAAAGATGGGAAATGCTTCAGATTTAGCTTTCAGTGGGTATATCCACATAAATCTGCTGTAGTCATCCACAAATATGATATAATAGCGAAAACCTTTAGAAGATTTAATAGGGTCAGGTCCCCATAGATCAGAGTAAACTAATTCAAGTGGAGCTTGTGAATAAGAATGAGATATAGGAAATTGTGCTTGTTGCATTTTACCATATTGACAAGCCTCACAAAAAGGTGTTTTATTGCCAAAGTAACTGGATGCATTCAGCTTATTCAACACAGCTTTTAAACTCTTTTCTTGAGGGTGTCTTAAACTAGCATGCCATAACAAGGTAGTACTAAGCTTTGCATCCAATATAGGATGGACAAGAGTACAATTATTTGCTGCCAAAACAGAATTAAAACTAGAAGGTCGAACTTGTGAACCTGAAACTTTATTTGCCACTACATTAAGTGGAGAACAGAAAGCTGGAACTGCAGATGAGGACGACAACATGGATGACATAGCTGCATCAAGAGATCCAGAAGATGGTAGAGACATATGCAACTGATACAGCCCATCTTTCAGGCTCCCTTGTAGAAGTATGTCTTTAGTTGTTTTGTCCTTTATACAGCAATGTGCAGCATGAAATTCAACAATAAGATCATTTTCCTTTGTTATTTGTGAAATACTCAAGAGATTTTTGGCTATACTAGGGACACACAACATATTTCTCAAACTCAACACCTTAGAAGAGAAATCAGAAGGTATAAAGTTAATACCTGTATGTGTAATGGGGACTGTATGTCCATTACCAACCTAAACCTGAGTATCTCCTTGATAAGCTGATGGAAGAAGCATGTTCTGAGGATCTGTCGTCATATGATTTGTAGCTCCAAAGTCTACAAACCAGGTCTGATCATTTAAGGTGTGAGGAGTGGCAGATGCAAAGGAGGATCCTTGGTCAGGTAGGCCTGTGACTGCTAGATTAGAGTTTAATCTGTCATCGGTAAATGGAGTTGTCAGGGATGATTAAGGCACATTATACTGTTGTGATGGAGGTGGAACATACCGTGGTGAAGTAGCACTGACTGAAGTATAAGATGATTGAAACTGAGGAGTGTTTGATTGAGGTGGTTGTGGTCGAAAGTTAAATGTAGGTCTTTGGTTAGACTGAAGTCCATATGATGAGTAGGAAAAGGGCTGAGGAGGCATGACTCTTGCTGCCATTAATGCTTGGGTCGAAGCATTAGTGTAACTAGGAATTGTGGTATTGGTTGGGTTAACAGGAAGTGAGCTAGCAATACTCTGATATCCATGATTAAGCCGATGGTAGCAGTGAAGAGCAGAATGGCCAGTCTTCCCACATACTTGGCAAATCAGTTTAGGACGAAAATAACCTCGACCTCTGCCTCGTCCTTTTTGCATGTTAGGGCCAAACATCATCATTCCAGGATAATGAGAAAATCCACCATCAGGAGAACCATTCTGTGGAGTCAAGTACTGAGAATGAGCATACTAAGGAGAATGTCGATATTCATGTGGAAATATATTTCCACCATCAGGATGGCCAGTCTATGAAGTCAAGTACTGAGCAGAAGGATAGGTAGGTTGAACACTTGAATTCTCAAGATGTGATGATGCATTTACTGGTATAGATGCTGTTATATTCCCATTCTTGAACTGAGAACTTACATTGACAATAGTTTCACTCTACTTTGTAGCAAGTAATGCTGGAGCTAAGTGATCAGAAAGATTAGAGTACACATTATGTTGTCTTTCAAGTCGGATTTCATGTTTATGAAGAAGAAATTGAGCTTCCTGTAGAGTAACTTGACTACTTATAGCAGTTAAGTTGGCTACAACAGCATCATATTCAGGTCCTAGTCCGTCTAGTATGTACAATAACAGTTCTTCATCACTGATTAAGACTCCACTAGCTACTAACTCATCACCTAGTTCCTTCATTTTTAATACATACTCATTCATAGCAAGTGCATCCTTCTTAATACTTTGTAAAAGACTTCTCAAATGTAAAGTTCGAGCCTTAGAGACTAAATGAAAGTGCAGTTCAAGTGTATTCCAGATATCATAAGCAGTAATACCTTTCCCAACATGACGAAACCAAGTGAGTTGCATTTTTGGGTAGCCAAGAGAGTGTTGAGGTATGTGAAAGGAAGCACCAGACTTGGAATTTGGTTCAGAAAATCAGAAAATTTGAAGTTGCTGGGATATACCGACAGTGGCTAAGGAGGTTCTCTCGATGATATGAAAAGCACCGCAGGTTATGTGTTCTACATAAACTTTGGTGCAATTTGTTGCCTATTAAAGAAACAGGAAACTATGGCTCAGTGCACGACAGAAGCAGAGTATATATTTGTTGCAGCAGTTGTGAACCAACCATTTGGCTTAGGAAAATTCTAGCAAACCTGAATCAAAACTAGGGAAGTTCAACTCCAATTATGTGTGACAACCAGTCTATAATTGCCATGGCCAAAAATCCAGTACTTCACAGCAAGACCAAGTATATCAAGATAAAATTTCATGTAGTAAGAGAAGCTGAGTATAATGGTGAAGGTAGTTTAATCCATTGCAGAGGTGAAGAATAAACTGCTGACATTATGACCAAAGCATTGTCCAAATCCAAGTTTGAACATCTTAGGCTAAAACTTGGTGTTTCCAGCAAAAGTATCAAGGAGAAGTGTTGATGCAGTGATACCATGCTGGAAATGCATCATGTTCTAGTTTGCAGTTTTAAAATTTTGGCACCATTGGAATTCAGTTGCTACAGTTGCGTGTGTGAGCTGCAAGTTGGTGCAATTTTGAATCTTAGTTTAGGTGTGATTAAGACATGTAATTGATGTATTTTGAGTATGCATTTGTTGGTTGTTATGGTTTAAATTCAAATTTGGAAAATGTCTCTACTGTAGTTGTTGTAAAAGTGAGTGTTTTGGTTGCATTGATGTATATATTTTTCAGTTTTATTGTTGTTAAAGATGATGATATCTTGCTAGAAATGATGAAATCAACACATGGTGGGAGTTGCAAGATTTTGGCGCCACGGTTTGAAATGCTGCTGTGCATGTAGAAGTTGTTTTTGGTCACTGTTTAAGAAATATTCAGTGATGTGTTTAGGTGAATTAGGTTGATAAAATAATGTATTCTGATATGTTTATACATGCATTAGATGGTATGTTTAGTTCAAATTTTAAATTTGCATCTTCAGGTGGAACAGTAGCGTGTGCTTTGTATAAAACTACCCATGTTTTTTGAACGTAAAACAAAGCAAAATTCAGTTCAGATTTTCTCTGTCTACAGCTCTCTCTCACTTCTGTTTTTCTTCCTCTTTCCTTTGTAAAGTCTTCTGCCATAACACCAATAGGAGCATCGATCGTTGCCTGTAAAGTAGTACTCTTGTCATCTTCAATTTCTTAAGGAAGTTGAAAGAGCTTTCAAATGACTCATCACAAATCTACAAAATTTCAAGGCTTATTGGCCATACGTAAATTGAGAAACAAATGAAGTTTGTTTTTTGAGTAAGAAAGATGATAAACACAAAAAGGAAATTCAAGGTTGCAACTACAGCACATATCCTGTACCACCTATTTTATATAATTATACTCAAAATTATATAAAAGCAAAAGAAAGATGGTACACACAAAAATAAACTCAAAATTGTCAATACAATGCAAATCCTTTATATTAATATGCTTATATGGAATATCTTCTGGTCTAAGAGCATACCAAAGTACAAACATAAATTTTAACACAAACTACAAATAGCTTTTACATGAATATGGATTTGGCTCTCTCAGAAAGGCATTGGTCAAAGCAGATTCAGATACAAAAGAAGCCACCAATAGACGCAAAGCCTGCAAAGTAAAACAAATTCATAAGGTATCAACAAGGAATGGATATCATGCTTTCAGATCATCATCTTCAATGGATTCTCTTCTTGAACAGCATCTGAATCAAAACTCTCCCTTTGTATAGTCTAATTAATCGGAGGCGGTAATGCAGCAACAAAATAAGAATTGGCAGTAGCTTAGTGTGGTAGATTATTGGCTTGGCACAATAAACTGACAGCATTTGTATTTTACTTCTATACTGTCACTTACTATTGATTGAACACAATGCATTTGTAGATGGCAATGCCTTGCAATTTGACAAGACTTACAACATAAAAATAATAAAAGATACAGATAGTATGGGAATCTAAAATCTTATGAGGAAATGAGCTATTTGGCTGATGCAGTTCTTCATTGTTACTTTAAAGCAAATAAGATTTCTAATGCTCTTGCCAATGTAAGGAAAAACCTCAAAATACATGTATGAAACTTTATGTTGTTTGCTGCATCTTGCTGGGTGAATTTCAGTGATTATGTCCCAGAATAATATTTTGCACTAAGAAAATTAAAATGATATACATAGCGGGTCTCATCCTACTTTATGGTTTCAAATAGTAATATTCTAGTAGGTTAGGCAAAATCAAAGAAAAGTTAAATCATAGGGACTTGAATTTCGAAGAAATTCTTAAAAGTTGTATGCCAAAATCACCATACGTTTCCATAGCAAGATCTCAAAATAGTCAAAAGAAACTACTATCAGAAATCATGGGATGCTTTGCTAGAGTTTAATACTGAAATATTTATGTCAACTTACCTTCTCACTGTCCACATGCACAACACGCTCCTCAATATCATTGAAAGGTACTTTCAATTTGTTCAGAAGAGACAGACTTTGGAATTGAGATATGCGTGTGATGATCAGATTGTCAATTATGGTAAACATTGTTGGTCCAGTCACAAATCCTCCTCTTGTGGCTTCTTTAAAGTGAGACTTAGGATCCTTGACCATTAAAATTGAACTTCTCGTACTATATGATTCAGAAGGAATTTCACCATCAGAAGTCAGTTGATGATGATAATGACGTTGACCAGGACAATTATAGTAATAATATTCTGTAGCATGGTATGTTGGGTGCAAACCTTCTTCAATGCCTAAAGGATGGTTCTCATACCTAAAATTTGGGGCGAGCTTCGGACTTATAAGCATTTCCTTGTGCACATAAGATTTAAAGTATTTCTCAGAATCGAGTTCCTTGACACTATTGTATAGGTGAGTTAAGGATCCTTTTGAAATACTACTCTGCATTTCTTTTGTTATATAACCAAGTGGAACAGTTAGGAAACTGGAGACTAAATCAACAAATTCTTCACTTGCTTCGGCAAAACAAACAATTTTCTTGGATTTGCTGATGATAAGCTTTACATGAATCTTCCCGTCCACATTGGATTCTGGTTCTTGCACTGTAGGTTCAACATAGATGTTCTGATCAAAATCTTCAATGCCGAACTTTGTTGCTGAATTTCGTTTCAACAAAGTTTCTGTCAAAGGTTTCTTTGACACCAGTGAGCACCTGTGATGATGTAGGTGATAACCTGCTGGAAATGAGAAAGCTTCTGGTTTAATATTCAAATCTGTTTTTGGAGCCAAAGTTTCAGCTTTCGTTTTTGTTATGACAGCAGTGGTTATGGAGCAGATATCAGGCCACTCATGTGAAGACTTTTTTTGTCATGTTTTGTTGAGACTTGACTTGGGTTGGTGCATAATTTTAGCTAAAGTGTATTTGTAATATTTTATTTTACTGCAGTAAGTAAAAACTGTGAAGTAAGTTTGTATATACATTACTCTGTTCAATGAAAGAAATGCAGAGAGAAAATCCCTAAAATCTTGCCGTCTCTTTCATGTTCAATCTCTCTCAATTTTACTCTCATCTTTTCTTCCTTGAACCAACAAATGGTATCAGAGCTTCATTGATCTTAAGGGCCTGATTATCTAATCTTTTCTTCTACATTTTCTCAACCCCTGTTCGCAGAAATCAGTTCCAAGCACCACACAAACTGACTCAATGGCACAACCCTCAACCTCTCTATCTCCTCCAACTTTCAATGGGATCAATATCACATTTGGGCTGTCAAAATGAAACTTTCCTGAGAGGACAAGGTTATGGCAGTATTTTGAGGGATAAACAGCCACCTGCACTGGGGCCAAACCCCACCTTGAACCATTAAAGTACACATGAAGAAGCCACCAAATCACCTAGAGCCTTGTCCCATATCCAGTCAGCAGTGACTGACAAGTGTTCACTAGAATCATGGCATATGAGTCAGCCAAGGAAGCATGGGATAATCAAAAGAGTTCGTTGGTAGTGATACAACAAAGGGTATGCAGTGCTAAACTTGAGAAGGGAGTTTGAGATGCTGAAAATGCAGGATCTAACCGTAAAAGATTATGTGGATAGGTTGATGAATGTGGTAAACAAAATCAGATTAATGGGAGAGGAGATGACAGATAAAAGGATAGTTGAAAAGTTCTTGTTAGTCTACCCGAAAGTTTTGAATCTAAGATATCCTCACTAGGATTCTAAGATTTGACACAATCACCCCCACTGATTTGTGTATCCCCTGCAAGCTCAAAACAAAGGAATTGTTGAGGCAGAGGACACTACTGAAGGTGCAATGGTGGCTGGATTCAAAGGTAACCAGGCCAGTGTGAGCAGGAACCTGCGGAGAAAAGAAAGGAAAGGAGAGAATGGAAAACCAGTGGATAAACCGACTGGAGGGAAAGAATTTCCACCATGTGCTCACTGCAAGAAGAAGGGGCATAGTGAAAAGAGGTGCTGGTTTAGGCCTAATGTTCGTGTAGATCATGCAAGCAATTGGTCACATTGAAAAGGTATGCAAGCAAACCAACTCAGTCAACACCGCAAGCTCAGATTGGTAGGACCCAGCCAAACTCAGATCCAGAGCAGTTGTTTGTGGCCTCATGCAGTTTTGTTCAAGCTCAAAATGATGATTGGCTGTAGATAGTGGTTGCACAATCACATGACAGCAAACTTGGAAGACTTTGTGAATTTGGACAGTCTTACCATTCCAAGGTTAAGGTTGGTAATGGGGAATTTGCAGCTGTGAAAGGGAAGGAGATGTTGCTGTACAAACAAAATCATGTATCAAACTCATTTCCAATGTCTTGTAGGTGCCTAGTTTAAGTCATATCTCTTGAGTGTTGGTCAAATGATGGAGAGAAATATGCCCTGCACTTCCGGATCAGTTTTGCACAATCTTGGACAGTGAAGGGAATGAATTAATAGTTAGGATGATGGGAAAAAGTTTTCCCATTAGTTTGAACAAACCTGACATAGAAACATATGTTGTGAGTGTAGATGAGACTGACTTATGGCATAAGAGATTAGGCCACTTAAACTATCATAGCCTTAGAGAAACTCAAACCAAAGAATTGGTCTCTGATCTGCCCAAAATTGGTGAAACAAACCATTTGTTCACTTGTCAACTTGGCAAGATAGCAGACTTCCCTTCCCTGTAAACAGGCCTGGAGAGCTAGTGAAAAACTGCAACTTGTCCAACGGATGTGTGTGGACCTAGCAAACCCATCCTAAATGGAAGCAAGTATTTATCCTCTTCATTGATATTATTCCCGGATGTGCTGGGTGTTCTTTTTGAAATTAAAGAGTGAAGTTGCAGTGGTGTTTGAGAGGTTTAAAGTACAAGTTGAAAAGCAATCAGGTTTAAGCATAAGAATGTTAGAAGTGATAATGGAGTGAGTATACTTCCAATGAATTTGAAAAAATCTGCAGGGAGGCTGGAATTATTCACCAGTTCAGTTTGTCCCTATACTCCACCAAAAATGAGTTAGTGAGAGGAAGAATAGGACTTTAATGGAGATGGCAAGGTGCATGGTTGCAGAGAAGAGGCTGCCTAAATCATTTTGGGCAGAAGCTGTAAATACAGGGGTCTATTTGCTTAATGACTCCCTACTAAAGCCTTGACAAATCAACCCACCTATGAGCTTGGTATGGAATGAAACCCTCAGTTAGAAACCTAAGATCTTTGGGAGTGTGTGTTATGCTCTCATTCCATATCTAAAAGAAGCAAACTTGAGAGAAAGCTTTGACAGGAGTTTTTATAGGATACAGTAGCAATCCAAGCTATAGAGTATATGATCCTGCAGCCAAGAAGATACACATCACAAGGGATGTGAGGGTGGATGAAAAAGGGACCTGGAACTGGGAGAAAAATGAAGTTGAAATGGACAAAATAGAGCAGATTGCAGATGCTCCAGTGGACAGATTTGACATTCCAGAAGAGGCAGACTTGGATGATGATTTTCCAATCAGGGGAACAAGGTCCTTGACTGAGGTTTATGAGAGATGTAAGCGCCATGATTGAACCTGCAAACTTCAGGGAGGCTGCCAATCCGAATCTGGAGGAATGCATGCAGGAGGAGATAAACATGATTGAGAAGAATGGAACTTGGGAGTTAGTTGACAGACCAAAACCAGAAGTGATCCAAGTAAATGGATTTTAAAAGGAAGCTAAGGCCTGATGGTTCAGTGTAAAACATAAGCAAGACTAGTTGTTAAGGGTTTTGCTCAACAATATGGGTGGATTTTTCGGATACCTTTGCACCGGTGGCTAGACATGATACTAAAAGGATTCTTCTTGCATTGGCTGCCCAATTTGAGTGGAGAATCTACCAACTAGATGTCAAGTCAGCATTCCTAAATGGTTGGCTCAATGAGGAATTTTTGTGGGCAACCGGAGGGATATG
This sequence comes from Pistacia vera, assembly GCF_008641045.1. Taxonomy (NCBI): domain Eukaryota; kingdom Viridiplantae; phylum Streptophyta; class Magnoliopsida; order Sapindales; family Anacardiaceae; genus Pistacia; species Pistacia vera. The sequence continues at coordinate 717,602 of NW_022195608.1, forward strand.
AAGTGGAAGGGCAGGAGCATAAGGTGTATTTGCTGAAAAGGCCTTATATGGCCTGAAACAGGCTCCAAGAGCCTGGTACACAGAATCAATGAGTATTTGATGAGTTTGGGTTATGCAAGGAGTGCTAATAGCACACATTATATGTTAGAGGCTGGAAAATGGGTGTACCATAATTTCTCTTATGTTGATGACCTACTGATCATGGGAAGCAGCCTAAATCACCTTATGATTTCAAATCAGCCATGCAGGAATTTGAGATGACTGATCTAGGGGAGATTCCTACTTTCTTGGGATGGAAATCCCCAAAGTCACCATGGATATTGTCAATCAAAGAGGTATGCAACTCAAATTTTGCATAAGTACAACATGAACAAATGAACAACGTGGACACTCCATTGGCTGTGAATTTAAAATTGAGTAAGGATGATGGGCTGAGAAAGTTGATGAAACAATGTACAGAAGCATCATAGGCTGCCTTCTGTACTTGACTGCCACCAGACCAGATTTAATGTTTGCTGCTAGTGTCTTTTCTAGTTCATGTCCAATCCTATTGAGATTCATCTTAAAGCAGCCAAGAGAGTGCTGAGATATTTTAGGAAGTGTTGAGCTTGGAATATGGTTCAAGAAGGCTGAAAAATTGCAGCTTGTTGGCTACTCTGACAGTGATTGGGCTGGTTGCATTGATGACATGAGGAGTACATCAGGTTATGTGTTCTTCTTGAACTCAGGGATAGTATGCTGGCATTCCAAGAAACAAGACACCACAGCACGTCCACGGCAGAAGCAGAATATATTTCTGCTGCTGCCGCAGTTAACCAAGCTATTTGGTTAAGAAAAATTATGCTAGACTTGAGGCAGGTTCAAGAAGAACCTACTGTAATTTACTGTGACAACCAATCAGCAGTGGCCATGGCTAAGAATCCAATCCTACATGGCAGACAAAGCACATCAAGATCAAGTTTCATGCTGTGAGGAACCGAAAGCAATGCTGAAGTAAAACTAATCCATTGTGGTGAGATCAACTTGCGGATATCATGCCCAAGGGACTACCTAAAACCAAGTTTGAGAGTTTGAGACTTAGACTTGGTGTTTCCAGCAAGCTTATCAAGGAGGAGTGATGATGTAGGTGATAACCTGCTGGAAATGAAAAGCTTCTGGTTTAATATTCAATCTGTTTTGGAGCCAAAGTTTCAGCTTTCGTTTTGTTATGACAGCAGTGGTTTGGAGCAGATATCAGGCCACTCATGTGAAGACTTTTTTTGTCATTTTTTGTTGAGACTTGACTTGGGTTGGTGCATAATTTTAGCTAAAGTGTATTTGTAATATTTTATTTACTGCAGTAAGTAAAAACTGTGACTAAGTTTGTATATACATTGCTCTGTTCAATGAAAGAAATGCGAGAAAAACCCCCTTAAAAAAAAATCTTGCCGTCTCTTTCATGTTCAATCTCTCTCAATTTTACTCTCATCTTTTCTTCCTTGAACCAACAACCTGAGCAAAGTGAGAACCTGAAAGAAGGCATCAGGTCACGAACACAACCACAGTTCAGCTATCTAACAAATTGGGAAATTATTAATCATATTCAGAGAGATGGTATAATAGAAGATGATAGTAGATCTAACATAGAGAGTTAGCGTAAAAACAAGACTAACACACAATTATGCCGTTATGGTCAATAAACGAATTTGCTTATTAGAAACTTAGTTCGTAAAGTTGAAGGAAAATCTAAAAATCATTCTATATCTTAAAAAAATAAATAATAGGTTTATCTAGGGGAGAAATAACCAAGCCTAACAAAAGACTTCTAATCAACAAGGAAATAAAATACCAATTAATTAAAAAAAAAAAAAAGGAAATTCTAACTGTTGACTAATTATCACATAAGAAAGGACTCTAAATAAAATAGGAAAAACGCATAGAAAACTGAAACGGCCTGTAAGCACATCGAAACAATGGATTTTGGGTTTGAAAAAGACACTCAACTGGGGACCTGGATTGCCACATTGCCAGGCTCGAAACGAGCTTTCTATTTATATCGTATGGGCCCCGTAATTCCTTCAGATGAAGAATTATGATTGTTTTAAGTTGGTGTACCCGTATTTGAGCTTCTGACGCTCGGCCCTATCAAAGAAGTCATCTAATAAACCTTCTATTTCAAGATCAAATTCAAAAGCCCTACTTTTTGTTAATTATAATTGTTGATTAGTTCAGCTTCTAACATTTTTGGCTTGCCTGCGGAACATTTTTTCTTCTAATCCCTATCATTTATTTCTAAAAAAGCAAACAACATTGAAGGCGAATTATTTCCAAGAGATGTTCATCACGAGTACGAATTGGTTTCTTCATGTACTATGTTTAACCATGCAAAACGATTCTTAACTACAAGTTATGGTAAAATCCGATAAAAATATTAAATTTTAGAATCAGAAAGAAACAGTTACCTCATCTGCCCTATGTCGACGTTGTAGTAGTTATACTCCTCAATGGCGCTACAGTCCATGAGTCCTAGCTTGGACAGTACGGAGACGCTTGCTTCTATTGATGAGGGCTTTACTTGTAATTCGTCACTTATTATAAATTGGGTCAGTCCTTTAACAAACACTCCTCTATCTCGAGCATCAAAGCCTAACTTTTCTACAGTCTTCTCTGACAACTCCATCGTCCTATCCATGACCCGTCCACATTTGCAAACAGCATTAGGGTAGAGACTCAATAACTTGTGCCCAGAAAATGTACAATCCGTAGTGCACAAGAAGTAGCTCGGTAGCTCACCGTCGTCAATTTGCAATTTTAGTCTCTTGTTCTGAGGTGCAGCGTCATTTCTGGGGCATAGCAACATGGTCTTGCATGCTTCAGTCCGGAAACGCTGCATGTCAAGGTTCTTAATGCTTTCATACAAATTGTTCATGCAACCTATCCCCACTGTCGGTGGCTGATTATGATTAGAAATGAGCCTGATGATTGTTCCCTTGGGCATTGTCAAGAAACTAAAAAGAACATCAGTAAAGTCCTCATCTGATTCCACAATATAACTCTGTTGTTCTTTTTATCCACCAAGGCCTTCACGTTAATTGCTTTTGCTTCTTCCGTAGTCATTGAGTATATGCTTTCAATTCTTGCTTTGTTCAAATACTGAATACAACCTGCAAAATCAATGCTTAATCAATTACTATCTAAGCCTGAAGCCTTGTGTTCATACACTTCAGGAAATTTTGAAATCTATGCAAAAGCTCATTTTCTGGCTAAAAGCATATATAGTTACTGGATTTTGTAAACAAAACCTAATTGCAAAAAGCATAAATTCAACAAATAGCCATTTTCTTGAAACAAGGAAAAGGATAAATTGATTCAAAAACACCATGATTCTAAGCTGATCTCCACAAGGCTGGAAGATTCAAGGACTTTTTCTTAGCGCAAATGTTCACATACATATTGTACATATAGGAAAAAACATAAATCATTGATGATTGAACGAAGTAACGAGTTTTATATAAACTTTTTCATAAACTTAAAGGAGTTCAATGGGCTGGAAAAGAACATCATCAGAAAATTCAAAACAAGAAGATGGAGATGTGTAATTAATTTGATCATTAATTAAGGTTGACAAGTCGGAAAAGCGTCAATGTTTAGAGCTTTCTGGGATTGAAATAATGATTAAAACATTCTAAACACTGACGAATAAAAGCTAAGATAAAATGACTAATACAAGTCATGATTCTACAGAGAAAACAGCCCAGATAGTCATGCGATTAACTCTAGCTCAGATGCTTAAGAACTTAACTTTAAAATTAACTGATGTTATATGACAAAAACATATATAGTACCTGCTGGTCACCAAGCTACTGTTGCTGAAGAGGAGTTCAATGAAGGATTCAGAGAGCAGAGGGTGGAGAAAATCAAGTAGAAGGGAGATTTTAAGTAAGTTAAAAAGTGCATCCGTACATGTGTGGTCCACTAACTTTAGCAACTTCCTTTTGAAGGCAAGAATTCTTAAGGGAGAAGAAATGAACAGTCCCGTATTTGACTTGACTTTGGATCTTCTTGTAACAGAGAAAATATTTATTCTTAGAGAAAATGCTCTCTACATGTGTGGTCCATTGTCTTTAACAACTTCCTTTTTAAAGCAAGAATTCTTAAGGGAGAAGAAATTAACAGTCCAAATCATGTCACTTAAGCTAACAAAAATGTTGCAACTCTACGGACGAATACATTATAAAGTAAGATATGGTGCCTGGTTTCCAGCTAGTACATTGCTGGAAAGAAGCGTAATAAGATTTTAGAGAGGATCAAAGAGTGTACCGAGCAGAAAATTTTAGGAAAGAATATATACAGTAAGTTAAGCCCAGAGTTTGGTTATTTTGTAATTTTGTTGACATAATTTGTGTTTTTGGTAAAGGGGAAAGTTACTTTTGTAATTAATAAATAGATATATAAAGAAAATTCACAAGCTACCAATTACAAGATAATTCATTATCCCTTCATTCTTAACTATTAACACCACTATCTGATGTCAAATTAGGGTCACTTTTTCTTGGAAACAAAGTTTACTTCCCACATCTTAAACAAAATATATAAATGTATAATTTATTGCCTTTCAGTTGAGCCAATGTTTCAGTCCACAAACACCATGTCATTTGCCTATTCATGCGTCTTGATTCTGGAAATTTTATAAAAATAAAAATTTCAGAAGTTTAGCTTCCAACCTCGCATAAAAACCTGAAAGTTGTAACACAGATGTCTTGTTTCTCAATTTGTGCAGATTAGAAGAAAAACATAGTTTTGTTGTGTGTGTTTGTGAGAAAGAAAGATGTTACGCACATAAGCAAACTGAAATTGCAAATACAATGCAAATCCTTTGTAGTAACATATATGCAATACCCTCTTGTTTAAGAGCATGCTAGAGTACAAACGCAAATTTTAACAAAATATATAAAAAGGTTTCACATGAACAACATTCTATATTTTAGCTGAAAAAAATTAACTTGACTATTCTGAATTTGGCTCTCTCAGAAAGGCATTGGTCAAAGCAGATTCCGATATCAAAGAAGCCACCAATAGATGCAAAGCCTGCAAAGTAAAACAAATTTATAAGGTATCAACAAGGGAAACAGATTCATAAAGTATCAACAAGGGAATTGATATCATGCTTTCAGATAATCTTCAATATTCTCTTCTTGAACAGCTTTTGAATCAAAACTCTCCATTTATATAGTCTAATTAATAGGAGGTGGTGATGCATAAACAAAAGTAGAATTGGCACTAGCTTAGTGTGGTAGATTATTGGCTTGGCAGAATAATCTGATAGCATTTGTATTTTACTTCTATACTGTCACTTACTATTGATTGAAAACAATGCATTTGTAGATGGCAATGCTTTGCAATTTGACAAGACTTAAAACATAAAAATAATAAAACATACAAATAGTATGGGAATCTAAAACCTTATGAAGAAATAAGATATTTGGCTGATACAATTCTTCGTTGTTACTTTAAAGCTAATAAGACCTCTATTGCTCTTGCCAATGTAAGGAAAAACCTTAAAATACATGTACGAAACTTTATATTGTTTGCTGCACCTTGCTGGGTGAATCTCTGTGATAATGTCCCAGAATAATGTTTTGCACTAAGAAACTGAAAATGATATATATAGCTGGACTCATCATACTTTATGGTTTCCAATAGTAACATTCTAACAGGTTAAAGTTAAATCATAGGGACTTGAATTTCGAAGAAATTCTTAAAGGTTATATGCCAAAATCACCATGCATCTCTATAGCAAGATCTCAAAATAGTCAAAAGAAACTACCATCAGAAATCATGGGATGCTTTGTTAGAGTTTAATAATGAAATATTTATGTCAACTTACCTTCTCACTACCCACATGCACAACACGCTCCTCAATATCGCTAAAAGATACTTTCAATTCTTTCAAAAGACACAGACTTTGGACTTGAGACATGGGTGTGATGATCAGATTGTCAGTTACGGTAAACATTGTTGGTCCAGTCACAAACCCTCGTCTTTTGGCTTCTTTAAAATGAGACTTAGGATCCTTGACAGTTAAAATTGAACTTCTCAAAGTAGATCCAGAAGGAATTTGACCATCAGAAGTCAATTCATAATGATAAGGATATTGATAATATTCTGTAGCACGGTATGTTGGGTGCAAACCTTCTTCAATGACTAAAGGATTGATCTCATGGCTAAAATCAGGGGCGAGCTTCGGACTGATGAGAATTTCCTTGTGCTCATTAGATTTCAAGTATTTCTCAACATCAAGTTCCTGGACACTATTGTATAGGTTAGTTAAGGATCCTATTGAAATGCTTTCCTGCATTTCTTTTATTATATAACCAAGTGGAACAGTTAGGAAACTGGAGACTAAATCAACAAATTCTTCACTTGTTTCGGCAAAACAAACCATTTTCTTGGATTTACTGATGATAAGCTTTACATGAATCTTCCCATCCACATTTGATTCTGATTCTTCTACTGTAGATTCAACATAGATGTTCTGATCAAAATCTTCTTTGCCGAACTTTGGTGCTGAATTTCGTTCCAACAAAGTCTCTGTCAAAGGTTTCTTTGACACCAGTGAACACTTCAGTAAAGTGAGAACCTGAAAGAAGGCTGACAGCGATAGGTCATGAACACAACCACAGTTCAGCTATCTAACAAATTGTGAACTTAATAATCATATTCAGAGAGCTGATATAATAAAAGATAATAGTAGATCAAATTCAAAAGCCCTACCTTTTGCCAATTATAATTATTGACTAGTTAACTTCTGACATTTTTGGCTTAACTGCGAAACATTTTTCTTTCCTTTTTTCTTTAATCCCCATCATTTACTTCTAAAAAAGCAAAGTGCATTGAAGGTGAATTATTTCCACGAGATGTTCATCAAAAGTACAAATTGGTTTCTTCATGTACTAAGTTTGATCCTATAAAACGGTTCTTAACTACAAATTATTAAATTTTAGAATCTGATAAAATTATTAAATTTTAGAATCAGAATGAAATAGTTACCTCATCTACTCCTATGTCGATGTTGTACTCCTCAACGGCGCTAAAGTCCATGAGTCCTAGCTTGGACACCTCAGAAAGGCTTGCTTCTATTGATGAGGGCTGTACTTGTAATTCATCACTTATTATAAATTGGGTCCGTCCTTTAACAAACACTCCTCTATCTTGAGCATCTGACAACTCGATCGTTGTATCCATGAGCCGTCCACAATCGCAAACAGCATTAGGGTAGAGACTGAGTAACTTGTGCTCAGAAAGGGTACAATCCTTGGTGCACAAGAAGTACCTCGGCACCTCACCATCGTCAATTTGCAATTTCAGTCTCTCGTTCTGAGGCGCAGCGTCATTTCTGGGGCATAGCAACATGGTCTTGCACGCTTCGGTCCAGAAACACTGCATGTCAAGGTTCTTAATGCTTTCATACAAATTGTTCATGCAACCTATCCCCACTGTTGGTGGTTGATTATGATTAGAAATAAGCCTGATGATTGTTCCCATGGGCATTGTCAAGAAACTAAAGAGAACATCAGTAAAGACCTCATCTGATTCCACAAATATAACTCTGTTGTTCTTTTTATACACCAAGGTCTTCAAGCTAATTGCTTTTGCTTCCTCCGTAGTCATTGAGAATATGCTTTCAAAACTTGCTTTGTTCAAAACTGAATACAACCAGCAAAATCAATGTTTAATCAATTACTTATCTAAGCCTGAAGCCTTGTGTTCATACACTTCAAGAAATTTTGAAATCTATGCAAAAGCTCATTTAAAAAAAAAAGCATATATAGTTATTGGATTTCGTAAACAAAATCTAATTGCAAAAGGCAGAAATTCAACAAATAAAACACCATGATTCTGAGCTGATCTCCACAAGGCTGGAAGATTCAAGGACTTTTTCTTAGCGGAAATGTTCACATACATATTGTACATATAGGAAAAAACATAAATCACTGAACAAAGTAATGAGTTTTATATAAAATTTTTCATAAACTCAGTTAAAGGAGTTCAATGGGCTAGAAATGAACATCATCAGAAAAACCAAAACAAGAAGATGGTGGAAAATGTGTAATTAATTTGATCATCAATTATGGTTTACAAGTCGTAAAAATCTTCAATGTTTAGAGCTTTCTGGGATTGAAATAATGATTAAAACATTCTAAGCACTGATGAATAAAAGCTAAGATTAAATAACTAATACAAGTCATAATCCTACAGAGAAAACAGCCCATATAGTCATGCTAGAAACTCTAGCTCAGATGCTCAAGAGCTTAACTTTGAAAGTAACTGATGCTATATGACAAAAACATATATAGTACCTGGTGATAACCAAGCTACTTTTGCTGGAGAGGAGTCCAATGAAGGATTCAGAGAACAGAGAGTGGAGAAAATGAAGTAGAAGAGAAGTTTTAAGTAAGTTAAAAGGTGTATCCGTACATGTGTGGTCCATTATCTTTAGCAAAGGCAAGAATTCTTAAGGGAGAAGAAATGAGTCCAGTACTTGACTTGGCTTTTGATCTTCTTGTTACAGAGAAAATATTATTCCAAGAGAAATGGAGCTATGCTATAGTTAATTTTAAAGGTGTATCCGTACATGTGTGGTACATTATCATTAGCAACTTCCTTTTCAAGGCAAGAATTCTTAAGGTAGAAGAAATGAAGAGTCCAATACTTTACTTGACTATTGATCTTCTTGTAACAGAGAAAATATTATTCCAAGAGAAAATGGAACTAAGCTACATTCTGGAGAAAATAATTGTTCATTATAAGTGGAAGTCTGGAACTAAACCATTAAAATTAATCCATTGAAATCACTCTAATCTTCAATGTTTAGCCTTGTGGGGGTTGAAATAACAGTTAAATCATTCCAGCATGTATTTGAAGAAGATTAAAACACTAACAAAAGTCTCTATCAGCTAGCTAAGAAACCCACATTTATAGAAGTGATGATTTATGATGAAGTTATGTATGGGTACCTGATGATCCACAATGCAGGTAGTGTTGCTTGAGAAGTGTAATGAAGGACTTAGGAAGGGTCGGAGAGCGAAGGGAAAACAGTAGAAAAGCTTGTAGAGACAGTAAAGTTAAAGGTGCATCACTGTGTAGACCTATCATCTTTACACATCTTAGGAAAGGAATTTCTTGATGGAGAAGAAATCAGCAGTCCCATAATTGACCTGACTTTTTTATCTCGGAATAGTGAGGAATTTGTGTCCCTTTTTTTTTTTTTTTTTTTTGTAATTAAGATGTCTATATCAGTTTATGCGCTCTTAGCACACATCTAATGCTGTAGCCCCAGGTAAACACCTGGTCCTGACGAGGAATCGAATCTAAAACTATGGATTGACGCCATGCATAGCCCCTTGATTCGTGTTTACCATTGACTATCCGGTGGGTATTTGTGTCCAATTTGTATGGATTTGTTTTTGAGCTTATACGATATATTTTTGGTTTCAAATAAGCTTTCAAAAATTACATACTTTGTTTGAATACAAGTGTCATTACCCAAAGAGCAATGTTAGTTTTAAACAAACACATACAAAGAGGGCATACAAAGATAATCCCTACCTTTATTTCATGATTTTTCTCTCTCTCTCTTTCCTTTTTTGTTTTTTTCTTTATTTTTTTTCTGGATGATGTCACTTTGTAACCTTCTTTGTAAGGATAATATTTTTCTTATCCAAAATGCACCCTATGATCCTTGTGTCACGCCTGAAAAGTGCACTTTGTTTGCCTGGATTTACTTTTGAGCTTGACATAAACGATTGTATTATAGACTTACGTCTACTTAATTATAGATCATCCTTATGAACTTGCATTCTCATGGATCGTGTCACAGTGCAAGGAGTCCCATCTTATGGACCTCACACCCCACCCTCTGATTGCAAATTAGTTCAAATAGCAATTGTAATCACTCAGTACCGTATGAATGACCTAGTTCATGTGTTTTATTTCTAATGGTACAATATACTTATCCCCGTATCATCACTGGGTGGTCAGTGATAAAAACAAAAGGAGGTTTCAAGAGCTCTTGAGTTCGAGTTTCCACAGTCCCTATAGGGGTGGCTACTGAGGTGCTTATTTGTCGTCAACTTTAGAGCTCAAGAGGATTAGTTGATGTACGTGTAATGACCGAAACAACTCTGATCACCAAAAGAGTAAAATTCTCATGAGATCGTGTCACAGTGCAATGCCTTTTGACGTTGATGAATGATGACTTTTGATCTTCTTGTAAGAGAGAAAGTATTAATATGTAGAAGAGAACAGAAATTGGTTTCTCAATCTTGTAGCCGTGACTCATTATGTTATAGGTATAAATCAAATTTACCTCCAGTTTTTTATAGATCATACTCCAGTTTGTTGAATGCTATCCACGTTGGAGCTAAAATTGGAAATCTGTCCCACAATAATAGATACAATGCAAATCCTTTGTAGTAACATACTTATATGGAATACCTTCTGATCTAAGAGCATACCAAGCACAAACACAAATTATAAATAGTTCTCACATGACAACATTCCTTATTTTAGTTGAAATATGGATTTGGCTCTCTCGAAAGGCATGGGTCAGAGCAGATTCGATACAAAAGAAGCCACCAATAGATGCAAAGCCTGCAAAGTAAATAAATTCATAAGGTATCAAAAACAAATTCATAAGGTATCAACAAGAGAATGGATATCATGCTTTCACATCATCTTCAATGGATTCTCTTCTTGAACAGCTTCGAATCAAAACTCTCCATTTGTATAGTCTAATTAATGGGAGGTGGTAATGCAGCAGCAAAACAGAATTGGCAGTAGCTTAGTTTGGTAATTATTGGCTCGGCACAATAAACTGACAGCATTTGTATATTTTACTTCTATACTGTCACTTACTATTGATTGAAAAAAATGCATTTGTAGCTGGCAATGCCTTGCAATTTGACAAGACTTCAACATAAAAATATAAAAGATACAGATAGTATGGGAATCTAAACCTTATGAAGAAATGAGCTATTTGGCTGATGCAGTTCTTCATTGTTCTTAAAACAAATAAGACTTCTAATGCTCTTGCCAATGTGAGGAAAAACCTTAAAATACAGTATGAAACTTTTAAGTTGTTTGCTGCATCTTACTGGATGAATTTCTATGATTATGTCCCAGATACTGGATGGTTTCCAATAGTACATTCTAGCAGGTTAGCAAAATGAAAGAAAGTTAAATCATAGGGACTTGAATTTCAAAGAAATACTTAAAGGTTGTATGCCAAAACACCATGCGTCTCTAAAACAAGATCTCAAAATAGTCAAAAGAAACTACTATCAAAAATCATGGATGCTTTGTTAGAGTTAATACTGAAATATATGTCAACTTACCTTCTCACGATCCACATGCACAACACGCTCCTCAATATCGTTGAAAGGTACTTTCAATTTGTTCAAACACAGACTTTGGAATTGAGATATGGTGTGATGATCAGATTGTCAGTTACGGTAAACATTGTTGGTCTAGTCACAAATCCTCCTCTTGTGGCTTCTTTAAAATGAGACTTAGGATCCTTGACAGTTAAATTGAACTTCTCCAATAAGATCCAGAAGGAATTTTACCATCAGAAGTAAGTTCATAACGCCAAGGATATACATCACAATATTCTGTAGCACAGTATGTTGGGTGCAAACCTTCTTCATGCCTAAAGGATGGTTCTCATAGCTAAAATAAGGGGCGAGCTTCGGACCGATAGCATTTTCTTGTGCTCATCAATTCAAGTATTTCTCAGTATCGAGTTCCTTAACACTATTGTACAGGTGAGTTAATGATCCTTTTGAAAAGCCACTCTGCATTTCTTTTTATATAACCAAGTGGAACAGTTAGGAAACTGGAAACTAAATCAACAAATTCTTTACTTGCTTCGGCAAAACAAACCATTCTTGATTTGCTGATAATAAGCTTTACATTAATCTCCCATCCACATTGATTCTGGTTCTTCACTGTAGACTCAACATAGATATTCTGATCAAAATCTTCTTTGCCGACTTTGTGCTGAATTTTGTTTCACAAAGTTTCTGTCAAAGGTTTCTTTGATACTATGGAGCACTTGAGCAAAGTGAGAACCTGAAAGAAGGCATCAGGTCACGAGCCCAACCAACTATCTTACAAATGGGAAATTATTAATCATATTCAAAGAGATGACATAATAAAGATAATAGTAGATCTTACGTCGAGCGTAAAAACAAGACTAACACACAATTATGCCTTTTGTCTATTAACATTCTCAATCATAGAAACTTAATTCATAAATTGAAGGAAAATGTGAAATCATTTTATATCTTAAAAAAACAAATATACCTTTATGGAGGGTGGTGAAAACAAACCTAAGAAAAGACTCTCAATCATAAGGAAATAAAAACAAATTAATTAAAAAAAAAAGGAAATCCTAATTTTTGCTAATTATCACATTAGATAACTCTAATAAAGAGGAAAAACACACAAAATTAAACGCCCCCTTAACAAGTCGAAACAGTGGATTTTGGGCTTGAATACACCACCTAACAAAGGACGCGGGTTGCCCGTTGTCGGGCTCGAAACAAACTTTTTGTTAATATCTTATAGGTCCCGTAACTCCTTATAAATCAAAAGTCATGGCTATTTTAAGTTGGTATGCCCACGTTTGAGCTTTTGACACTCAGCCCTCTCCAGGAAGTCTCTACTAAGCCTTCTATGTCAAGATCAAATTCAAAAGCCCTACTTTTTGTCAATTATAATTGTTGATCTAATAGTTTCGGACAATTTTAACTTGACTACGAAACGTTTTTTTTCTTTTAGTCCCCATCATTTACTTCTAAAAAGCAAACTGCATTGAAGGTGAATTATTTTCAGGAGAGTTTCATCACACACGGGCAGACCAGAGGAATGAAACTAGGGGTGAAACATTAAAATAACAATTAACATAAATATAAATATAAATAAACACAAATATTTGTATTAATAAATGCTCGTTAACTATATATTTATAATTATCCTCAACGAGATTTTATCTTTTAATATATTGTATAATGATTTCATTATCAATATTATCAAATCATCATTCTTTATATACAAAATTAAACTATCATTCAACCATTAATCACTCATTCTATTTCGCAAATGATTCTTCACAACATTTATTGATGAAAATGCTCTCTTTACACTAACAGTGACTACCGGTAAAATCAATGCTAATTTTATTAATAGATTAACTAATGGAAACACTCTATCCTTCTTTGTTTCAACCATCACTCTTGCAAGATCTTCAATCCCATTCAATTTCATAAATTTGACATTAGAGCATCCAAAATGTAAATATCAAATTAAGAATCAAGTGCTATGATTCTAAGTTAGAAAAATCTTATGGATAAATTCAGCAACGCATCAATTTTTGCTTATCAAAGTAAACAAATTTTCATTTGGACATAAGCATGCAAACAAAATAATTCATTATTTACCTCAATAAAAACGATTATCACCCTTGAAGCTATATATCTAGGACACTATAAAATACTTTAATACGGTAATAATGCACGTTTTTTATAACTTTGCTAAGTAAATTCTCCACACACTATCCCTCATCAATTTATAAGTTTGCTTACATGCTTCAATCAAATTCATAACCTTTACATATCTTGATCTTTTCTTTATAGCTTGAGAATGTTCATTTGTAAAGCTAATGTAATCTTCATCATAAATAAATTAATACAAAATTAAATGATTGCATAATTTCAATATATTATTAGAGAAAAATAGGGATTGGAGAGATGAGTGGGGGCAGTTGGACAAGAGAAAAAGTTGGAATTGGAGAAAAAGGGAAAAAATATTTTTAGAGAAAAGTAAAATTTTTAATTAATTTAATTACGTAATTTGTAATTTAGTTTTTTTATGGCCAAAATGAAAACATTAAAAAAATTCCAAGTGGGGTCACTTGACCCCATGTGGGTCTGCCCCTATCAGAGTACGAATTGGTTTCTTCATGTACCTGTTTAATCTTACAAAACTTTCTTAACTACAAATGATGGTAGAATCCGATAAAAATATTAAATTTTAGAATCAGAATGAAACAGTTACCTCATCTACTCCTACGTCGATGTTGTAGTAGTTTACTCCTCAATGGTGCTACAGTCCGTCATCCTGCTTCGAGCACAGAAACGCTTGCTTCATTGATGAGGGCTTTACTTGTAGTTCATCACTTATTATAAATTGGTTCAGTCCTTAACAAACACTCCGCTATCTTGAGCATCAAAATACTTTTGTTCAGTCTTCTCTAACAACTCCATTTCCATCCATGTGCGTCCACATTCGCAAACAGCATCAGGGTAGAGACTCAATAACTGTGCCCAGAAAGGTACAATCCGTAGTGCCAAGAAGTACCTCGCAGCTCACCATCGTCAATTTGCAATTTTAGTCTCTTGTTCTGAGGTGCAGCGTCATTTCTGGGGATAGCAACATGGTCTGCATGCTTCAGTCCGGAAACACTGCATGTCAAGGTTCTTATGCTTTTATACAAATTGTTCATGCAACCTACCGCCACTGTTGCGGTTGATTATGATTGAAATACCTGATGATTGTTCCCATGGGCATTGTCAGAAACTAAAGAGAACATCAGAAAGTCCTCATCTGATTCCACAAATATAACTCTGTTTTCTTTTAATCCACCAAGGTCTTCAAGCTAATTGCTTTTGCTTCCTCCGTAGTCATTGAGTATATGCTTTCAAATCTTGCTTTGTTCAAAACTGAATACAGCCAGCAAAATCAATGCTTAATCAATTACTTATCTAAGCCTGAACCCTTGTACGTTCATACACTTCAGAAATTGAAATTTTGAAATCTATGCAACAGCTCATTTTCTGACTAAAAGCATATAGTTCTGGATTTCGTAAACAAAATCTAATTGCAAAAGCAGAATTCAACAAATAGCCATTTTCTTGAAACAAGGAAAAGGATAAATTGTTTAAAAACACCATGATTCATAGCTGATCTCCACAAGGCTGGAAGATTCAAGGACTTTTTCTTAGCGCAAATGTTCACATACATATTGTACATAAGGAAAAAACATAAATCATTGATGATTGAACGAAGTAACGGTTTTATATAAACTTTTTCATAAACTTACTTAAGGAGTTCAACGGCCTAGAAAAGAACATCATCAGAAAAATCAAAACAATAAGATGGTGGAGATGTGATCATTATTAAGTTTACAAGTCGTTAAAATCTTGAATGTTTAGAGATTTCTGGGATTGAAATAATGATTAAATCATTCTAAACACTGACGAATAAGCTAAGATAATGACTAATACAAGTAATAATTCACGAGAAAACAGCCCATATAGTCTGCGATTAACTCTAGCTCAGATCTCAAGACCTAACTTCAAAAGTAACTGATGTTAATGACAAAAAATATATAGTACCTGGTGATCACCAAGCTACTGTTGCTGGAGAGGAGTTCAATGAAGGATTCTGGAGCAGAGAGCAGAAAATCAAGCAGAAAGAGGTTTTAAGTAAGTTAAAAAGTGCATCCTACATGTGTGGTCCACTAACTTTACACACTTCCTTTTGAAGGCAAGAATCTTTAAGGGAGAGAAATGAACAGTCCAGTACTTTACTTGACTTGACTTTGGATCTTCTTGTAACAGAGAAAATATATATTCTTAGAAACTGGAATAATGCGACTGTTAATTTTAAAGGTTCCCTACATGTGTGGTCCATCCTTTAGCAACTGCCTTTTTAAAGCAAGAATTCTTAAGGGAGAAGAAATTAACAGTCCAAAACATGTAACTTAAGCTAACAAAATGTTGCAACTCTACGGACAATACATTATAAAGTAAGATATGGTGCCTGTTTCCAGCTAGCACATTGCTGGAAAGAATCGTAATAAGATTTAGAAAGGATCAAAGATTGTACCGAGCAAAATTTTAGGAAAGAATATATACAGTAAGAGGATCAAAAGATAATGCATGATGATGCCAAGGCAAGGTGGATTAATATGAAGGAAGTTGAAAGAGCTCAATGACTCAAATTAATATTATATATATATATATATATATATATAATATATATATATATATATATAGCCAAGAGTTTGGTTATTTGTAATTTTGTTGACATAATTTGTGTTTTTGGTCAAGGGAAAAGTTCTTTTGTAATTAATATATAGATATATAAAGAAACTCACAGCTACCTTACAAGATAATTCATTCCCTTCATTCTTAACTATTAACACCACTATCTGATGTCAAATTAGGGTCACTTTTTCTTGGAAACAAAGTTTATTACTTCCCACATCTTAAACAAAACGTATAATGTATATTTATTGGCTTCAGTTGACCCATTTTTTCAGTCCACAAACACCATGTCATTTGCCTATTCATGCGTCTTGCTTCTGGAAATTTTATAAAAATAAAAATTTCAGAAGTTTAGTTTCCAAACTCGCATAAAAACCTGACAGTTGTAACACAGATGTCTTGTTTCTCAATTTGTGCAGATTAGAAGAAAACATGTTTTGTTGTGTGTGTTTGTAGAAAGAAAGCTGTACGCACATCAGCAAACTCAAATTGCAAATACAATGCAAATCCTTTGTAGTAACATATATGCAATACCCTCTTTTCTAAGAGCATGCTAGAGTACAAACACAAATTTTAACAAATATAAAAAGGTTTCACATGAACACATTCTATATTTTAGCTGAAAAAAATTATCTTGACTATTCTGAATTTGGCACTCTCAGAAAGGCATGGTCAAAGCAAATTCTGAATCAAAGAAGCCACCAATAGATGCAAAGCCTGCAAAGTAAACACAATTTATAAGGTATCAACAAGGAAACAATTCATAAGTATCAACAGGGAATTGATATCATGCTTTCAGATAATCTTCAATTTCTCTTCTTGAACAGCTTTTGAATCAAGCTCTCCATTTATATAGTCTAATTAATGGGAGTGGTTATGCATAAACAAAGTAGAATTGGCACTAGCTTAGTGTGGTAGATTATTGGCTTGGCAGAATAATCTGATAGCTTTGTATTTTACTTCTTACTGTCACTTACTATGATTGAAAACAATGCATTTGTAGATGGCAATGCTTTGCAATTTGACAAGACTTAAAAAAACAAAAATAATAAACATACAAATAGTATGGGAATCTAAAACCTATGAAGAAATAAGAATTTGGCTGATACAATTCTTCGTTGTTACTTTAAAGCAATAAGACCTCTATTGCTCTTGCCAATGTAGAAAAACCTAAAATACATGTGAAACTTTATTTGTTTGCTGCACCTTGCTGGGTGAATCTCTGTGATAATGTCCCAGAATAATGTTTTGCACTAAGAAACTGAAAATGATATATATGCTGGACTCATCATACTTTATGGTTTCCAATAGTAACATTCTAACAGGTTAAAGTTAAATCATAGGGACTTGAATTTCGAAGAAATTCTTAAAGGTTGTATGCCAAAATCACCATGCATCTCTATAGCAAGATCTCAAAATAGTCAAAGAAACTACCATCAGAAATCATGGGATGCTTTGTTAGAGTTTAATATTGAAATATTTATGTCAACTTACCTTCTCACTGCCCACATGCACAACACGCTCCTCAATATCGCTATAGATACTTTCAATTCTTTCAAAAGACACAGACTTTGGACTTGAGACATGGGTTTGTGATCAGATTGTCAGTTACGGTAAACTTGTTGGTCCAGTCACAAACCCTCGTCTTTTGGCTTCTTTAAAATGAGACTTAGGATCCTTGACAGTAAAATTGAACTTCTCAAAGTAGATCCAGAAGATTTGACCATCAGAAGTCAATTCATAACATGAGGATATACATAATATTCTGTAGCACGGTATGTTGGGTGCAAACCTTCTTCAATGTCTAAAGGATTGTTCTCATGGCTAAATCAGGGGCGAGCTTCGGACTGATGAGCATTTCCTTGTGCTCATTAGATTTCGAAAAATCAAGGAAAACAATGCAAGGATTTATAAAGTGGTTTTATCCTACAATCTATCATCAAGCTGTCTTGATATGTCATTGTCTTGCAATTCAATAAGATTCAAGGAATTATATAAAGATTCAAATTATCAGGAAATGAAAACCTTGAGAATTTTAAAATTGAACGAATTAGCTGATCTTTTAGTCACACTTCGAAGCTAATAAGACTGCTAATGTTCTGCCCAATATGAGGCAGAAACCTTAAAATACGGTAGATGCAACCCACAAGGAGATTTTTCCCTGCTAATCATGTCTTACTTAATAATGTAACTAAGGTGTACTAAGGGCTAAACTGCTGACAAAACCGGAAAATATCTTACACTACAATGCACCTCTTGTACCAAATCTTTTATATAATTATACTGCAATAATACCCTCTAAGAAAGAGCAAACCAGAATACAAAGACAAACTATAACACATACATAAATAGGTTTCTCATGAACAACATTCCATACATAAATTGATTTATGATTTTCCAAATATATAGTAACATTTTACCCTGTCACTCAAAAAAGGAAAGATAAATCTGTTAGACTGAACATGATTGATATATATAAAACTTGCCTGTCAAATTTCACAAAATTTTATAATAAGGCCTAAAGATTTTTGAAAGAATTTCAATTTAAAACAAAAAATCATGATTTGCTTTTTATTTCAGAATTGAATATGCTAACTCACCTCCTCATACCCCACTTTCACAAGACGCACCTCGATGTCATTGAAAGTTACCTTCAATTTCTTTAAAACAGAAAGACATGAGATTGGTGATATAGGCTTTATGGTCAGATTGTCAGTTATGGTGAACATTGCAGGTCCCTTAACAAATCCTCCTTTTGCAGTGTCCTTAGAGCTTGACTCAGGATCCAAAACAGTTAAACGTGAAATTCCCGTTGTGGGAACAATTGTTTCATCAGAAATCAGTTTGTCTTCACCATATATATAATAGTAAGGTGGATGTTTATCTTCCTCAATGCCCAAAGGATGATTCTCATAGCCAAAATTAGGGGCAAGCTTGGGACTGAGAAGCATTTCCTTGTGCTTATTTGATTTCAGAAATTGGTCTGCATCAAGTTCGTGAATGCTATTGTACAGATGATTTATGCATCCTTTCCAAGTGCCGGTGTGCATCTTCAATGCATATCCAAGTGGAACAGTAAGGAAACTGAAGAGTAAATTAACAAAAGCTTCACTTGTTTCTGCATAATAAACCATCTTCTTGGATTTGCTGACTATAAGCTTGATCATGAAAGTCTTCCCGCTTACATCTGTTGCTGATTCCTCCCTTCCAGATTTGCTGATATCAAAATATTTTTGGTCCAACTCAGGCGTTGGACTGTGCTTCAAAAAAGTTCCTGTCAAAGGTGTTTTTGATACCAGTGACATCTTGAGCAAAGTCAAAACCTAAAAGAATACATCTGGTCACTAATCTACTATCTAATAGCATTACCTCAAATCATGATTGAAAATCACTAGTTACCTCATCTACTCCTATGTTAAGATTGCACTCCTCGGTGGTGCTTCCATCGGTCAGTCCTAGATTGAAGAGTAGAGAAAGGCTTTCTTCAGTTGATGGGGGCATTACTCATAATTCATCACTTATCATAAGTTGGGTCATTTCTTTAACAAACACCCCTCTATCTTGAGCAAGAAACTTCTCAATATTTAGGCACTCTCCAAAGGGACAAATAACGTCTCTATAGTGACTTAAATGAGTGCAACTACTGGGATTGCCAAGAAAGTACCTCGGCGGCTCAGTCTCATCAATATTCAATTGTAGTCTCCTGCACTGAACTGCAGCTGCATTTCTGGGATATAACAACATTTTTTTGCATGATTCAGTCCTGAATAATTTCACATCAAGATTCTCAATGCATTCATATAAATTGTTCATGCAGCCTATCCCCATTGTTGGAGGTCGATTACGGATGAGCCTGATGATTGTTCCCATTGGCATCGTCAAGAAACTGAAGAGGACATCAATAAATTCCTCATTAGATTCAGCAAATATAATTTTTTTGCTCACCTTGTCCACCAAGGCCTTCAAACTAATAGGTTTTACATGTTCTTCATCCATTGATTATATGTTTTCTCTTCTTTCTCCGTTTCAGGTGCCCAAACCTACAAGTCAGAGAAAAAGTTAATTAAAGATTTTTGTTATCTGTTTGAAGCCTTTTTCATTCACTTAAAGAATTGTAAAAAGTTCCATTTCCACTGAAACATACGCACTGATATGATTGGAATTTCAGAGTTTTGCAAGTTAAATTTGTTTATCACATACTGGAACTTAATTATTTCCAGAATATACCCATTTTCATGAAGTAAAATGATAATTTAAAGACTGTGATCCAAATTAAGCTGTTGTCCGCAGGAAATATTTATGCATTGTAAAATTAATCCCAAAACAAAAAAAGAAACTGCTCACACTATTAAGAGAGCAAGGTAGTAAATATTCTGAGAAAATAATTGTTCATTATAAGTGGAAGTCTGGAACTAAACCATTAAAATTAATCCCATTGAAATCACTCTAATCTTCAATGTTTATAGCCTTGTGGGGGTTGAAATAACAGTTAAATCATTCCAAGCATGTATAATTGAAGAAGATTAAACAACTAACAGAAAAGTCTCTATCAGCTAGCTAAGAAACCCAACATTATATAAGAAGTGATGATTTATGATGAAGTTATGTATGGGTACCTGATGATCACCAAATGCAGGTAGTGTTGCTTGAGAAGTGTAATGAAGGACTTAGGAAGGGTCGGAGAGCGAAGGGAAAAACAAGTAGAAAAGCAGTTGTAGAGACAGTAAAGTAAGTTAAAGGTGCATCACTGTGTAGACCTATCATCTTTAGCAATCTTTAGGAAAGGAATTTCTTGATGGAGAAGAAATCAGCAGTCCCATAATTGACCTGACTTTTTATTTATCTCGGAATAGTGAGTGAATTTGTGTCCCTTTTTTTTTTTTTTTTTTTTTGTTAATTAAGATGTCTATATCAGTTTATGCGCTCTTAGCAGCAATCTAATGCTGTAGCCCCAGGTAAATCACCTTTGTCCTGACGAGGAATCGAATCTAAAACTATGGATTGACGCCATGCATAGCCCCTTGATTCGTGTTTACCATTGGACTATCCATGGGTGGGTAATTTGTGTCCAATTTGTATGGATTTGTTTTTGAGCTTATACAGATATATTTTTGGGTTTCAAATAAGCTTTCAAAAATTACATACATTTGTTTGAGATTACAAGTGTCATTTACCCAAAGAGCAATGTTAGTTTTACAAAGACACATACAAAGAGGGCATACAAAGATAATCCCTATCCTTTATTTTCATGATTTTTCTCTCTCTCTCTTTCCCTTTTTTTGTTTTTTCTTTATTTTTTTCTTCTGGATGATGTCACTTTGTAACCTTCTTTGTAAGGATAATATTTTTCTTATCCAAAATGCACCCTATGATCCTTGTGTCACGGCCTGAAAAGTGCACTTTGTTTGCCTGGATTTACTTTTGAGCTTGACATAAACGATTGTATTATTAGACTTACGTCTACTTAATTTATAGAATCATCCTTATGAACCTTGCATTCTCATGAGATCGTGTCACAGTGCAAGGAGTCCCATCTTATGGACCTCACACCACACCATCTGATTGCAAATTAGTTCAAATAGCAATTGTAATCACTCAGATACCGTATGAATGACCTAGTTCATGTGTTTTATTTCTAATGGTACAATATTACTTATCCCCGTAATCATCACTGGGTGGTCTAGTGATAAAAAAACAAAAGGAGGTTTCAAGAGCTCTTGAGTTCGAGTTTCCACAGTCCCTAATAGGGGTGGCTACTGAGGTGCTTACTTTGTCGTCAACTTTAGAGCTCAAGAGGATTAGTTGATGTACGTGTAAGATGACCGAAACAACTCTGATCACCAAAAAGAGTAAAATTCTCATGAGATCGTGTCACAGTGCAATGCTGCTTTTGACGTTGATGAATGATGACTTTTGATCTTCTTGTAAGAGAGAAAGTATTAATATGTAGAAGAGAACAGAAATTGGTTTCTCAATCTTGTAGCCGTGACTCATATATTGTTTATAGGTATAAATCAAATTTACCTCCAGTTTTTTATAGATCATACTCCATTTGTTTTTGAATGCTATCCACGTTGGAGCTAAAATTGGAAATCTGTCCCACAATAAATAGATACAATGCAAATCCTTTGTAGTAACATACTTATATGGAATACCTTCTGATCTAAGAGCATACCAGAGCACAAACACAAATTATAAATAGTTCTCACATGAACAACATTCCTTATTTTAGTTGAAATATGGATTTGGCTCTCTCAGAAAGGCATTGGTCAGAGCAGATTCAGATACAAAAGAAGCCACCAATAGATGCAAAGCCTGCAAAGTAAAATAAATTCATAAGGTATCAAAAAACAAATTCATAAGGTATCAACAAGAGAATGGATATCATGCTTTCACATCATCTTCAATGGATTCTCTTCTTGAACAGCTTCTGAATCAAAACTCTCCATTTGTATAGTCTAATTAATGGGAGGTGGTAATGCAGCAGCAAAAACAGAATTGGCAGTAGCTTAGTTTGGTAGATTATTGGCTCGGCACAATAAACTGACAGCATTTGTATATTTTACTTCTATACTGTCACTTACTATTGATTGAAAAAAATGCATTTGTAGCTGGCAATGCCTTGCAATTTGACAAGACTTACAACATAAAAATAATAAAAGATACAGATAGTATGGGAATCTAAAACCTTATGAAGAAATGAGCTATTTGGCTGATGCAGTTCTTCATTGTTACTTAAAAGCAAATAAGACTTCTAATGCTCTTGCCAATGTGAGGAAAAACCTTAAAATACATGTATGAAACTTTTAAGTTGTTTGCTGCATCTTACTGGATGAATTTCTATGATTATGTCCCAGAATACTGGATGGTTTCCAATAGTAACATTCTAGCAGGTTAGGCAAAATGAAAGAAAGTTAAATCATAGGGACTTGAATTTCAAAGAAATACTTAAAGGTTGTATGCCAAAATCACCATGCGTCTCTATAACAAGATCTCAAAATAGTCAAAAGAAACTACTATCAAAAATCATGGGATGCTTTGTTAGAGTTTAATACTGAAATATTTATGTCAACTTACCTTCTCACGATCCACATGCACAACACGCTCCTCAATATCGTTGAAAGGTACTTTCAATTTGTTCAGAACAGACAGACTTTGGAATTGAGATATGGGTGTGATGATCAGATTGTCAGTTACGGTAAACATTGTTGGTCTAGTCACAAATCCTCCTCTTGTGGCTTCTTTAAAATGAGACTTAGGATCCTTGACAGTTAAAATTGAACTTCTCCAATAAGATCCAGAAGGAATTTTACCATCAGAAGTAAGTTCATAACGCCAAGGATATACATCACAATATTCTGTAGCACAGTATGTTGGGTGCAAACCTTCTTCAATGCCTAAAGGATGGTTCTCATAGCTAAAATAAGGGGCGAGCTTCGGACCGATGAGCATTTTCTTGTGCTCATCAGATTTCAAGTATTTCTCAGTATCGAGTTCCTTAACACTATTGTACAGGTGAGTTAATGATCCTTTTGAAAAGCCACTCTGCATTTCTTTTATTATATAACCAAGTGGAACAGTTAGGAAACTGGAAACTAAATCAACAAATTCTTTACTTGCTTCGGCAAAACAAACCATTTTCTTGGATTTGCTGATAATAAGCTTTACATTAATCTTCCCATCCACATTTGATTCTGGTTCTTCCACTGTAGACTCAACATAGATATTCTGATCAAAATCTTCTTTGCCGAACTTTGGTGCTGAATTTTGTTTCAACAAAGTTTCTGTCAAAGGTTTCTTTGATACTAGTGAGCACTTGAGCAAAGTGAGAACCTGAAAGAAGGCATCAGGTCACGAGCACAACCAACTATCTTACAAATTGGGAAATTATTAATCATATTCAAAGAGATGACATAATAAAAGATAATAGTAGATCTTACGTAGCGAGCGTAAAAACAAGACTAACACACAATTATGCCTTTATGGTCTATTAACAAGTCTCAATCATAGAAACTTAATTCATAAAATTGAAGGAAAATGTGAAAATCATTTTATATCTTAAAAAAACAAATAATACCTTTATGGAGGGTGGTGAAAACTAAACCTAAGAAAAGACTCTCAATCAATAAGGAAATAAAAAACAAATTAATTAAAAGAAAAAAGGAAATCCTAATTTTTGACTAATTATCACATTAGAAATAACTCTTAATAAAAGAGGAAAAACACACAAAAAATTAAACGCCCCCTTAACAAGTCGAAACAGTGGATTTTGGGCTTGAATACGACACCTAACAAAGGACGCGGGTTGCCACGTTGTCGGGCTCGAAACAAACTTTTTGTTAATATCTTATAGGTCCCGTAACTCCTTATAAATCAAAAGTCATGGCTATTTTAAGTTGGTATGCCCACGTTTGAGCTTTTGACACTCAGCCCTCTCCAGGAAGTCATCTACTAAGCCTTCTATGTCAAGATCAAATTCAAAAGCCCTACTTTTTGTCAATTATAATTGTTGATCTAATTAGTTTCTGACAATTTTAACTTGACTACGAAACGTTTTTTTCTTTTAGTCCCCATCATTTACTTCTAAAAAGCAAACTGCATTGAAGGTGAATTATTTTCAGGAGATGTTCATCACAAGCACGGGCAGACCTAGGAGGAATGAAACTTAGGGGGTGAAACATTAAAATAACAATTAACATAAATATAAATATAAATAAACACAAATATTTGTATTAATAAAATGCTCGTTAACTAATATATTTATAATTATCCTCAACGAGATTTTATCTTTTAAATATATTGTATAATGATTTCATTATCAATATTATCAAATACATCATTCTTTATATACAAAATTAAACTATCATTCAACCATTAATCACTCATTCTATTTCGCAAATGATTCTTCACAACATTTATTGATGAAAATGCTCTCTTTACACTAACAGTGACTACCGGTAAAATCAATACTAATTTTATTAATAGATTAACTAATGGAAACACTCTATCCTTCTTTGTTTCAACCATCACTCTTGCAAGATCTTCAATCCCATTCAATTTCATAAATTTGACATTAGAGCATCCAAAATGTAAATATCAAATTAAGAATCAAGTGCTATGAATTCTAAGTTAGAAAAATCTTATGGATAAAGTTCAGCAAGACGCATCAATTTTTGCTTATCAAAAGTAACAAAATTTTCATTTGGACATAAGCATGCCAAACAAAAATAATTCAGTATTTACCTCAATAAAACGATTATTCAACCATTGAAGCTATATATCTAGGACACTATAAAATACTTTAATACGGTAATAATGCACGTTTTTTATAACTTTGCTAAGTAAATTCTCCCACACACTATCCCTCATCAATTATAAAGTTTGCTTACATGCTTCAATCAAATTCATAACCTTTACAATATCTTGATCTTTTCTTTATAGTGCTTGAGAATGTTCATTTGTAAAGCTAAGTAAATCTTTCATCATAAATAAATTAAATACAAAATTAAATGATTGCATAAATTTCAATATATTATTAGAGAAAAATAGGGATTGGAGAGATGGAGTGGGGCACGTTGGACAAGAGAAAAAGTTGGAATTGGAGAAAAAAGGGAAAAATATATTTTTAGAGAAAAGTAAAATTTTTAATTAATTTAATTTACGTAATTTGTAATTTAGTTTTTTTATGGGCCAAAATGAAAACATTAAAAAAATTCCAAGTGGGGTCACTTGACCCCATGTGGGTCTGCCCCTGATCAAGAGTACGAATTGGTTTCTTCATGTACCATGTTTAATCTTACAAAACGATTCTTAACTACAAATGATGGTAGAATCCGATAAAAATATTAAATTTTAGAATCAGAATGAAACAGTTACCTCATCTACTCCTACGTCGATGTTGTAGTAGTTATACTCCTCAATGGTGCTACAGTCCGTCAGTCCTAGCTTCGATAGCACAGAAACGCTTGCTTCAATTGATGAGGGCTTTACTTGTAGTTCATCACTTATTATAAATTGGTTCAGTCCTTTAACAAACACTCCGCTATCTTGAGCATCAAAAACTAACTTTTGTACAGTCTTCTCTAACAACTCCATTGTCCTATCCATGTGCTGTCCACATTCGCAAACAGCATCAGGGTAGAGACTCAATAACTTGTGCCCAGAAAGGGTACAATCCGTAGTGCACAAGAAGTACCTCGGCAGCTCACCATCGTCAATTTGCAATTTTAGTCTCTTGTTCTGAGGTGCAGCGTCATTTCTGGGGCATAGCAACATGGTCTTGCATGCTTCAGTCCGGAAACACTGCATGTCAAGGTTCTTAATGCTTTTATACAAATTGTTCATGCAACCTACCGCCACTGTTGGCGGTTGATTATGATTAGAAATAAGCCTGATGATTGTTCCCATGGGCATTGTCAAGAAACTAAAGAGAACATCAGGAAAGTCCTCATCTGATTCCACAAATATAACTCTGTTGTTCTTTTTATCCACCAAGGTCTTCAAGCTAATTGCTTTTGCTTCCTCCGTAGTCATTGAGTATATGCTTTCAAATCTTGCTTTGTTCAAAACTGAATACAGCCAGCAAAATCAATGCTTAATCAATTACTTATCTAAGCCTGAAGCCTTGTACGTTCATACACTTCAGGAAATTGAAATTTTGAAATCTATGCAACAGCTCAGTTTCTGACTAAAAGCATATATAGTTACTGGATTTCGTAAACAAAATCTAATTGCAAAAGGCAGAAATTCAACAAATAGCCATTTTCTTGAAACAAGGAAAAGGATAAATTGATTTAAAAACACCATGATTCATAGCTGATCTCCACAAGGCTGGAAGATTCAAGGACTTTTTCTTAGCGCAAATGTTCACATACATATTGTACATTAAGGAAAAAACATAAATCATTGATGATTGAACGAAGTAACGAGTTTTATATAAACTTTTTCATAAACTTACTTAAAGGAGTTCAACGGCCTAGAAAAGAACATCATCAGAAAAATCAAAACAATAAGATGGTGGAGATGTGATCATTAATTAAGGTTTACAAGTCGTTAAAATCTTGAATGTTTAGAGATTTCTGGGATTGAAATAATGATTAAATCATTCTAAACACTGACGAATAAAAGCTAAGATAAAATGACTAATACAAGTAATAATTCTACAGAGAAAACAGCCCATATAGTCATGCGATTAACTCTAGCTCAGATGCTCAAGAACTTAACTTCAAAAGTAACTGATGTTATATGACAAAAACATATATAGTACCTGGTGATCACCAAGCTACTGTTGCTGGAGAGGAGTTCAATGAAGGATTCTGGGAGCAGAGAGCAGAGAAAATCAAGCAGAAGAGAGGTTTTAAGTAAGTTAAAAAGTGCATCCATACATGTGTGGTCCACTAACTTTAGCAACTTCCTTTTGAAGGCAAGAATTCTTAAGGGAGAAGAAATGAACAGTCCAGTACTTGACTTGACTTGACTTTGGATCTTCTTGTAACAGAGAAAATATATATTCTTAGAGAAACTGGAATTAAGCGACTGTTAATTTTAAAGGTGTATCCCTACATGTGTGGTCCATCATCTTTAGCAACTGCCTTTTTAAAGCAAGAATTCTTAAGGGAGAAGAAATTAACAGTCCAAAACATGTAACTTAAGCTAACAAAAATGTTGCAACTCTACGGACAAATACATTATAAAGTAAGATATGGTGCCTGGTTTCCAGCTAGCACATTGCTGGAAAGAATCGTAATAAGATTTTAGAAAGGATCAAAGAGTGTACCGAGCAGAAAATTTTAGGAAAGAATATATACAGTAAGAGGATCAAAGAATAATGCATGAATGATGCCAAGGCAAGGTGGATTAATTAATGAAGGAAGTTGAAAGAGCTCAAATGACTCAAAATTAATATATATATATAGCCAAGAGTTTGGTTATTTTGTAATTTTGTTGACATAATTTGTGTTTTTGGTCAAGGGAAAAGTTACTTTTGTAATTAATATATAGATATATAAAGAAAACTCACAAGCTACCAATTACAAGATAATTCATTATCCCTTCATTCTTAACTATTAACACCACTATCTGATGTCAAATTAGGGTCACTTTTTCTTGGAAACAAAGTTTATTACTTCCCACATCTTAAACAAAACGTATGAATGTATAATTTATTGGCTTTCAGTTGAGCCAATTTTTCAGTCCACAAACACCATGTCATTTGCCTATTCATGCGTCTTGCTTCTGGAAATTTTATAAAAATAAAAATTTCAGAAGTTTAGTTTCCAAACTCGCATAAAAACCTGACAGTTGTAACACAGATGTCTTGTTTCTCAATTTGTGCAGATTAGAAGAAAAACATAGTTTTGTTGTGTGTGTTTGTAAGAAAGAAAGCTGGTACGCACATCAGCAAACTCAAATTGCAAATACAATGCAAATCCTTTGTAGTAACATATATGCAATACCCTCTTGTCTAAGAGCATGCTAGAGTACAAACACAAATTTTAACAAAATATATAAAAAGGTTTCACATGAACAACATTCTATATTTTAGCTGAAAAAAATTATCTTGACTATTCTGAATTTGGCACTCTCAGAAAGGCATTGGTCAAAGCAAATTCTGATATCAAAGAAGCCACCAATAGATGCAAAGCCTGCAAAGTAAAACAAATTTATAAGGTATCAACAAGGGAAACAGATTCATAAGGTATCAACAAGGGAATTGATATCATGCTTTCAGATAATCTTCAATATTCTCTTCTTGAACAGCTTTTGAATCAAAGCTCTCCATTTATATAGTCTAATTAATGGGAGGTGTTAATGCATAAACAAAAGTAGAATTGGCACTAGCTTAGTGTGGTAGATTATTGGCTTGGCAGAATAATCTGATAGCATTTGTATTTTACTTCTATACTGTCACTTACTATTGATTGAAAACAATGCATTTGTAGATGGCAATGCATTGCAATTTGACAAGACTTACAACAACAAAATAATAAAAGATACAAATAGTGTGGGAATCTAAAACCTTACGAAGGAATAAGCTATTTGGCTGATACAGTTCTTCATTGTTACTTTAAAGCTAATAAGACCTCTATTGCTCTTGCCAATGTAAGGAAAAACCTTAAAATACATGTACGAAACTTTATATTGTTTGCTGCACCTTGCTGGGTGAATCTCTGTGATAATGTCCTAGAATAATGTTTTGCACTAAGAAACTGAAAATGATATATATAGCTGGACTCATCATACTTTATGGTTTCCAATAGTAACATTCTAACAGGTTAAAGTTAAATCATAGGGACTTGAATTTCGAAGAAATTCTTAAAGGTTATATGCCAAAATCACCATGCATCTCTATAGCAAGATCTCAAAATAGTCAAAAGAAACTACCATCAGAAATCATGGGATGCTTTGTTAGAGTTTAATAATGAAATATTTATGTCAACTTACCTTCTCACTACCCACATGCACAACACGCTCCTCAATATCGCTAATAGATACTTTCAATTCTTTCAAAAGACACAGACTTTGGACTTGAGACATGGGTGTGATGATCAGATTGTCAGTTACGGTAAACATTGTTGGTCCAGTCACAAACCCTCGTCTTTTGGCTTCTTTAAAATGAGACTTAGGATCCTTGACAGTTAAAATTGAACTTCTCAAAGTAGATCCAGAAGGAATTTGACCATCAGAAGTCAATTCATAACGATGAGGATATACATAATATTCTGTAGCACGGTATGTTGGGTGCAAACCTTCTTCAATGTCTAAAGGATTGTTCTCATGGCTAAAATCAGGGGCGAGCTTCGGACTGATGAGCATTTCCTTGTGCTCATTAGATTTCAAGTATTTCTCAACATCAAGTTCCTGGACACTATTGTATAGGTTAGTTAAGGATCCTATTGAAATGCTTCCCTGCATTTCTTTTATTATATAACCAAGTGGAACAGTTAGGAAACTGGAGACTAAATCAACAAATTCTTCACTTGTTTCGGCAAAACAAACCATTTTCTTGGATTTATTGATGATAAGCTTTACATGAATCTTCCCATCCACATTTGATTCTGATTCTTCTACTGTAGATTCAACATAGATGTTCTGATCAAAATCTTCTTTGCCGAACTTTGGTGCTGAATTTCGTTTCAACAAAGTCTCTGTCAAATGTTTCTTTGACATCAGTGAACACTTCAGTAAAGTGAGAACCTGAAAGAAGGCTGACAATGATAGGTTACGAACACAACCACAGTTCAGCTATCTAACAAATTGTGAACTTAATAATCATATTCAGAGAACTGATATAATAAAAGATGATAGTAGATCAAATTCAAAAGCCCTACCTTTTGCCAATTATAATTGTTGACTAGTTAACTTCTGACATTTTGGCTTTACTGCGAAACATTTTTCTTTCCTTTTTTCTTTAATCCCCATCATTTACTTCTAAAAAAGCAAAGTGCATTGAAGGTGAATTATTTCCACGAGATGTTCATCAAAAGTACAAATTGGTTTCTTCATGTACTAAGTTTGATCCTATAAAACGGTTCTTAACTACAAATAATGGTAGAATCTGATAAAATTATTAAATTTTAGAATCAGAATGAAATAGTTACCTCATCTACTCCTATGTCGATGTTGTACTCCTCAACGGCGCTAAAGTCCATGAGTCCTAGCTTGGACACCTCAGAAAGGCTTGCTTCTATTGATGAGGGCTTTACTTGTAATTCATCACTTATTATAAATTGGGTCCGTCCTTTAACAAACACTCCTCTATCTTGAGCATCTGACAACTCGATCGTTGTATCCATGAGCCCTCCACAATCGCAAACAGCATTAGGGTAGAGACTGAGTAACTTGTGCCCAGAAAGGGTACAATCCTTAGTGCACAAGAAGTACCTCGGCACCTCACCATCGTCAATTTGCAATTTTAGTCTCTCGTTCTGAGGCGCAGCGACATTTCTGGGGCATAGCAACATGGTCTTGCACGCTTCAGTCCAGAAACACTGCATGTCAAGGTTCTTAATGCTTTCATACAAATTGTTCATGCAACCTATCCCCACTGTTGGTGGTTGATTATGATTAGAAATAAGCCTGATGATTGTTCCCATGGGCATTGTCAAGAAACTAAAGAGAACATCAGTAAAGTCCTCATCTGATTCCACAAATATAACTCTGTTGTTCTTTTCATACACCAAGGTCTTCAAGCTAATTGCTTTTGCTTCCTCCGTAGTCATTGAGAATATGCTTTCAAATCTTGCTTTGTTCAAAACTGAATACAACCAGCAAAATCAATGCTTAATCAATTACTTATCTAAGTCTGAAGCCTTGTGTTCATACACTTCAAGAAATTTTGAAATCTATGCAAAATCTCATTTTCTAACTAAAAGCATATATAGTTATTGGATTTCGTAAACAAAATCTAATTGCAAATGGCAGAAATTCAACAAATAAAACACCATGATTCTAAGCTGATCTCCACAAGGCTGGAAGATTCAAGGACTTTTTCTTAGCGGAAATGTTCACATACATATTGTACATATAGGAAAAAACATAAATCATTGAACAAAGTAATGAGTTTTATATAAAAAATTTCATAAACTCAGTTAAAGGAGTTCAATGGGCTAGAAATGAACATCTTCAGAATAACCAGAACAAAGAGATGGTGGAGATGTGTAATTAATTTGATCATCAATTAAGGTTTACAAGTCGTAAAAATCTTCAATGTTTAGAGCTTTCTGGGATTGAAATAATGATTAAAACATTCTAAACACTGATGAAAAAAAGCTAAGATTAAATAAGTAATACAAGTCATAATTCTACAGAGAAAACAGCCCATATAGTCATGCATGCTAGAAACTCTAGCTCTGATGCTCAAGAACTTAACTTTGAAAGTAACTGATGCTATATGACAAAAACATATATAGTACCTGGTGATAACCAAGCTACTTTTGCTGGAGAGGAGTCCAATGAAGGATTCAGAGAACAGAGAGTGGAGAAAATGAAGTAGAAGAGAAGTTTTAAGTAAGTTAAAAGGTGTATACAT
Organism: Pistacia vera; assembly: GCF_008641045.1. Classification (NCBI taxonomy): domain Eukaryota; kingdom Viridiplantae; phylum Streptophyta; class Magnoliopsida; order Sapindales; family Anacardiaceae; genus Pistacia; species Pistacia vera. Next base: position 749,723 of record NW_022195608.1, read on the forward strand.
ACATGTGTGGTCCATTATCTTTAGCAAAGGCAAGAATTCTTAAGGGAGAAGAAATGAGTCCAGTACTTGACTTGGCTTTTAATCTTCTTGTTACAGAGAAAATATTATTCCAAGAGAAATGGAGCTACGCTATAGTTAATTTTAAAGGTGTATCCGTACATGTGTGGTACATTATCATTAGCAACTTCCTTTTCAAGGCAAGAATTCTTAAGGTAGAAGAAATGAAGAGTCCAATACTTTACTTGACTATTGATCTTCTTGTAACAGAGAAAATATTATTCCAAGAGAAAATGGAACTAAGCTACTGTTAATAGGAAATATCTAGTAAACTCTCTCTTTGTTTCTGACTGTTGATTATAGATTTACTGAAATTTAACTCGGTAGTTTTGGAATATAAGAGGATGTACATCACTGAAAGTAATCACCATGCTATCGGCCTATTTCAATTTATGCAGATTGGATTAAAAATATATTTACAACATGTACAACATGTTCTTGCATGGTTCATATAAATTGTTTATGCAACCTATCCCCACCATTGGTGGTTGATTACGGATGAGCCTGATGATTGTTCCTCATTTAAAGAAGTTTAAATAGTGTCCTGAGTAGAGAAAACCAAGTAGAAAAGCCATTTTAGGGAAAGTATGTATATAGCAAGTTAAAGGAAAGGTGCATCGTTGCCTGTGCAGCAAGTTACTTATGTATATAGTAAATTAATGGAAAGGTGCATCATCTAGCCCAAAGTTTGGTTATTTTGTAAATTGACATACATACAAATTTGCTTTGAGATCGGACGCAAGTGCCATTTACCCTAAATATGTCGACACTCTACATTAGAAAGCCTATCATATGGATCTTGAGTATTCATGAGGTTGTAGCATATCACATTATCCGAAATCTAACTTATTTGTATGGATATACTGTTTGAGCTTCACACAAGCGATCTTTATTATTAGAATTGTGTCTACTTAGTTTATAGAATCATCCTGATGAATTTTGTATTCTCGTGAGATTGGGTCAAACTGCACTTTTGAAGTCCCACCTTATGGACCTCACGCCCCACCATCAGGTTGCAAGTTAGTTCAAATAGCAATTTTAATCACTTAGATACCTTATAAATAGCCTAGTTCATGCGTTTTGCTTCTGATGGTATTATTTATTAGAATATCAGAAAAATTTTGACATATCAATTGAACCATTACAACCATGTTCTAATTCATTTTGTACCTCGGTTTAGCTTAATGAATTTATCAAATTACAATTTACAACCATGTGCTTTTATGCTAAGTTGTGCTTGGGTTTTTGGAAGTTAGTGAGAGATTGTCCACACAAAAAGATTTTCCTAAANAGTTTGGTTATTTTGTAAATTGACATACATACAAATTTGCTTTGAGATCGGACGCAAGTGCCATTTACCCTAAATATGTCAACACTCTTACATTAGAAAGCCTATCATATGGATCTTGAGTATTCATGAGGTTGTGGCATATCACATTATCCGAAATCCAACTTATTTGTATGGATATACTTTTTGAGCTTCACATAAGCGATCTTTATTATTAGAATTGTGTCTACTTAGTTTATAGAATCATCCTATGAATTTTGTATTCCCGTAAGATTGGGTCAAACTGCACTTTTGAAGTCCCACCTTATGGACCTCACGCCCCACCATCAGGTTGCAAGTTAGTTCAAATAGCAATTTTACTCACTTAGATACCTTATAAATAGCCTAGTATTATTTATTAGAATATCAGAAAAATTTTGACATATCAATTGAACCGTTGGGTCATTTTTGTACCTCGGGTTAGCTTAATGAATTTATCAAATTACAATTTACAACCATGTGCTTTTATGCTAATTAAGTTGTGCTTGGGTTTTTGGAAGTTAGTGAGAGATTGTCCACACAAAAAGATTTTCCTAAATGCCATATAGAGGTGGGGAGTTTTTAAAGCAAAAATGCCATATTCTAAGACATTGCCTTAATTTATGTACAAGTACTTATATGACAATGCAATCTCATGGAGAAATACAATACTAGAGTTTCAATTACAAATTCTCACTCTGATACACATAATAAGATGACATATTCTTTCATAGTAAGTGAACAAAGATGTCCTCAATTTTCTGGATTTGGCTCTCTAAGAAAGGTATCAGTTAGAACCGATTCAGACACCAAAGAGGCCACCATAAGGCGCAAGGCCTGCAACGAAAGAAAAGTTTACAAAGTATCAGCAAGGGGGTAAATAAATTATTCAGATAATCTGATCTGGGTTCTCATGGCATAAAAATTTCTCAATCAGGGCTCTCCATCCGTTTAGCCTAATAAGTAAGAGGTGGCACCGCGACAATAGTAAAATTTGTGACAGCTACAATATGCATTGTTCAATGAGGGTAGTGGGATGGAATTTGGCAGAATAATGGATGAAGCGAACATAGCAGCTACAGGCCTACAGCTGGTGCTTGCTTTCTCCTATGGAACCTCGTTTTGTTTTACTTCTACACTCACTATCCCTAAGAACTTGGTGCAGTAAAAGATTCCTAAATAGAGATCTAGGAGAAAGGGAAATTTGAACATAGTTTTGAATTCAAATAAGTTTGAAAATCAAAGAAAACAATGCAAGGATTTATAAGGTGGTTTTATCCAGGTACACATTCTGTATATCTACAATCTATCATCAAGCTGTCTTGATATGTCATTGTCTTGCAAAAGAATTACACTGTAGTAATGATTCAAATTATCAGGAAATGAAAACCTTGTGTATTTAAATTGAACGAATTAGCAGATCTTGTAGTCACACTTCGAAGCTAATAAGACTGCTAATGTTCTGGCCAATATGAGGCAGAAACCTTAAAATACAGTAGATGCAACCCACAAGGAGATTTTTCCCTGCTTAATTGGTGTATCTTCGATGTAGAATATCTGTAATAATCTGATTGTGAAAGTACGGACCCCCTATAAGCCTAAATATATAGCCACTACCTGTAAACTCTAACCGGTTTACTACTAACTGGGCTCACACATAATATTAAACCAAACTCATGTCTTACTTAACAATGTAACTGGATGTACTAAGGGCTAAACTGCTGACAAAACTGGAAAATATGTTACACTACAATGCATCTCTTGTATCAAATCTTTTATATAATTATACTGAAATAATACCCTCTAAGATAGAGCAAACCAGAATATAAAGACAAACTTTAACAAACATATAAATAGGTTTCTCATGAACAACATTCCATATAGCTGAAAAATATTTTTCCTAATGTTCTGGCTTGGCTCTCTGAGAAATGCATTGGTTAGAACAGATTCAGATACATAAGAAAGACAAATTTAAAAAGTATCAACAAGGGAGAATCAAATAATTCATTGTATGTCATAAAGCTTCTGAATCAAAATTCTCTTTTCGTACAGCCCTAGGAAGTGGTAATATAGCAATACTAGAGGGTGGTGCATTGGCATAATAAAGAATGAAATGGACACAAATCGTTTATCATTTCTCTTTGTTACTTCTGTGTTCTCAGAACTGTAAATACTATTTAGATTCTTATAAGAAGCAGACATAATAACCAAGATATGCTAAAAGGACTTGCTTAACAATAAAATTACATAATATCTGACTCTTACAGACTCTCTCTTACCTTGAAGTTCATAGAGTTCTACTTCTCTGTGTCACTTATATTCACTTCAACTTGGTTCAGTTAAACAGTTGCAATTTGAGGAGAAAAGTCTAGAAGGAGTTTTGAGCTCACAAGAAAGTTTATGTTCGAAAATTTTGGAAAACAATAAAAGCATTAGTTTCTACAGATGATGATTTGGGCTGTCCTTCATCCCCGTCAAAGCTAATTTGCTAATGTTCTCAAAAACCATAAAATATATGAAACTTAGTACAGGATTTTTATCTAACTTATTTGGGTTTATCTTCCTGGTGAAATTATAAGGTTATATTGTACAAAATTGATTTATGATTTTCCAATATGTAGTAACATTCTACCATATCACTCAAAAAGGAAAGATAAATCTGTTAGACTGAACAATAGATATATATATAAAACTTGCCTGTCAAAGTTCACCAAATTTTATGATAAGGCCTAAAGATTTTTGAAAGAATTTCTATTTAAAAGAAAAACCATGAGTTGCTTTTTATCTCAGAATTCAATATGCTAACTCACCTCCTCATACCCCACTTTCACAGGACGCACCTCGATGTCATCAAAAGGTACCTTCAATTTCTTCAAAAGAGAAACATATGAGACTGGTGATATAGGCGTTATGATCAGATTGTCAGTTATGGTGAACACTGCAGGTCCCTTAACAAATCCTCCTTTTGCAGTGTCCTTAGAGCTCGACTTGGGATCCAAAACAGTTAAAGCTAAAATTCCCGGTGTGGGAACAATTTTTTCTGATGAAATCAGTTTTCCACCAGAAAATACATAATGGTAATGCGGACGTTTCTTTTCCTCAATGCCTAAAGAATTTTTCTCAAAGCTAAAATCAGGGGCAAGCTTGGGACTGAGTAGCATTGCCTTGTGCTCATTTGATTTCAGAAATTGCTTAGCATCAATTTCGTGAATGCTATTGTAAAGATGATTTATGCATCCTTTCCAAGTGCCAGTGTGCATTTCCTTCACTACATACCCAAGTGGAACAGTGAGGAAACTGACAAGTAAATCAACAAAAGCTTCACTTGTTTCTGCATAACAAACCATCTTCTTGGATTTGCTGACTGTAAGCTTGATCATGAAAGTCTTCCCCCTTACATCTGATGCTGGTTCCTCCATTCCAGATTTAATATAGTTGCCCATATCAAAATATTTTTGGTCTAACTCAGGTGTTGGATTGTGCTTCAAAAAAGTTTCTGTCAAAGGTGTCTTTGATACCAGTGACATCTTGAGCAAAGTCAAAACCTGAAGATTACATCTAGTCAATAATCTACTATCTAATGGCATTACGTCAAATCATGATTGAAAATCACTAGTTACCTCATCTACTCCTATGTCAAGATTGCACTCCTCGGTGGTGCTTCCATCGGTTAGTCCTAGATTGAAGAGTAGAGAAAGGCATTCTTCAGTTGATGGGGGCATTACTCGTAACTCATCACTTATCATAAGTCGGGTCATTTCTTTAACAAACACCCCTCTATCTTGAGCAAAATATTTTTTTCCCGGTAGAAACATCTCAAAATTTATGCACTCTCCACAGGGACAAATAACATCTCCATAGTGACTTAAATGAGGGCAATCACCAGGGCCAAGAAAGTACCTCAGCGGCTCAGTCTCATCAACATTCAATTTTAGTCTCCTGCACTGATCTGCAGCAGCATTTCTGGGGTATAACAACATTTTCTTGCATGCTTCAGTCCTGAATAATTGCACATCAAGATTCTCAATGCATTCATATAAATTGTTCATGCAGCCTATCCCCACAGTTGGAGGTCGATTACGGATGAGCCTGATGATTGTTCCCATCGGCATCGTCAAGAAACTGAAGAGGACATCAATAAATTCCTCATCTGATTCAGCAAAGATAACTTTTTTGCTCTCCTTGTCCACCAAGGCCTTCAAGCTAATAGGTTTGACATGTTCTTCACCCATTGATTATATGTTTTCTCTTCTTTCTCCGTTTCAAATACCCAACCTACAAGCCAGAAAAAAAGTTAATCAATGATTTTTGTATCTGTTTGAAGCCTTTTCCATTCACTTAAATAATTGTAAAACGTTCCATTTCCACTGAAACATGCACGCTGATATGTTTGGAATTTCAGCCTTTTGCAAGTTAAATTTGTTTATCACATACTGGAACTTAATTGTTTCGAGAATATACCCATTTTCATGAAGTAAAATGATAACTTAATTTAAAGACTTTGATCCAAATTAAGCTGTTGTCCACAGGAAATATTTATGCATTGTAAAAATTAAATATACTGAGAAAAGAATTGGTAATTATAACTGGAATTCTGGAACTAAACCCTTGAAATTAATCCCATTGAAATCACTCCAATCTTCAATGTTATAGCTTTGTGGGGGTTGAAATAACAGTTAAATCATTCCAAGCACATATAATTGAAGAAGATTAAATAACTAATAGAAAAGTCTCTACAGATCAAAACTCATAAATTGGCTAGCTCAAGAACCCAACATTATATAAGAAGTGATGATTTATGATAAAGTTACGTATGGGTACCTGATGATCGCCAAATGCAGCTAGTGTTGCTTGAGAAGTATAATGAAGGACTTAGGAAAGGTCGGAGAGCGAAGAGAAAAACAAGTAGAAAAGCAGTTATAGAGACAGTAAAGTAAGTTAAAGGTGCATCACTGTGTAGACCCATCATCTTTAGCAATCTTTGGGAAAGGAATTTCTTGATGGAGAAGAAATCAGCAGTCCTATAATTTACCTGACTTTTAATTTATCTTGGAATAATGGGTGAATTTGTGTCCAATTTGTATGGATTTGTTTTAGAGCTTGTACAAATTTAATTTTGGGTTTCAAGAGTATGATCTAACATGATCTTTTGAGTTTGAGTCCTTATAATTGTTAATATAGCTCTTACCAGTCAATAGTTCTAAGGTCTGAAAAATTAGTTAAGTTGTACACAAACTGACCCAAATACCCAAGTCATCAAAAAAAAAAAAAAACTTATATAATTTTGTTTGAGATTATACCCAAGTGTCATTTACCCACAACGCATCTCCATTAGAAAACTTATCTTATGGACCTCTGAGTTCTCATGAGGTTGTGGCATATCACATTATCGAAAATGCACCCTATGAGCCTTGCATCACAGTTTGGAAAGTGCACCTTGTTTGCATGGATGTACTGTTGAGCTTGACATAAATGATTTTATTATTAGACTTACGTCTACTTAATTTATAAAATCATCCTTATGAACCTTGTATTCTCATGAGATCGTGTCACAGTGCACAGAGTCCCATCTTATGGACCTCAAGCCACACAGTCAGATTACAAATAAGTTCAAATAGCAATTGCAATCACTCAAATACTATATAAATGACCAAGTTAATGTGTTTTGTTTATAATATTACAATATTACTTATCCCCGTAACCACTATTGGGTGGTCTAATAATAAAAAAACAAAAAAAGGTTTCAAGAGCTAATGAGTTCGAGTTTTCACAGTCACTAATAGGGGTGAACATTGAAGTGATTACTTTATCGTCAACTTTAAAACTTAGAGGAATTACTTGATATGCACGTAAGATAGCCGGAACAACTCCAATCACCAAAAAGAATAAAATTTGACCCCGTTTCGGGGAAATTAAGTCATTTTTGTACCTAGGTTAGCTTAATGAACTTACCAAATTACAACCATGTGCCTTTTTGCTAAGTTGTGTCGGTTACCTAACTCAATAGCAGGAATTTTAAATTTCTTGTGGTGTTGGGTAATCAGTAGACACAGACGAGCAAAATATTGCACAGACAAAATTCTGAGGGCACCCAAATCATCCAAACATGTACAGCTCGAAAAAAAATAACGAAGCAATTACAATGGGCCCATTTGCTGATTAAGCCCATATCTACTTAGTATAATATAATATAATAAGCCCATCAAAATCCATAATAATAGTTAATGTAATTTTGTACTCTTTAGGTCAAGGGAATGCTGCCTTGACAAGGCATTCTGATGTTGATAACTTAAAAATAACCAGTGACTTTATAATCAGAATGAAAAAGTTACCTCAGATACACCCATTTCAAAATCCCTCTCCTCAAAGCCAATGGTACTGATTCTATCCATTAGTCCTAGCTTGGATAGTACAGAATGGCTTGCTTCTGCTGCTGAGGGCTTTATTTGTAATTCATCACTTATCATGAATAGAAACAATACTTTAAAAAACAAAACTCTATCTGGAGAATCAAAACCTGCCACTTGATTATTCTTCTCAGAGTATTGCTTCTCATTAAGCATTTTCCCTCCACATTTACAAATAGCATTAGGGTAGAGACTCAGTAACTTGTACATAGAAAGGCTACATTCATTGCACAAGAACAACCTCGGAGGTTCACAATCGTCAATTTGTAATTTTAGTCTCTTGCACTATGATTGAGCTCCGTTTCTGGGTTATAGCAACATGGTCTTGCATGCTTAAGTCCGGAAATACTTCACGTCAATACTCTTAATGCTTTCATACAAACTGCACATGCATTCTATTAATCCCCACTTGTGGTGGTTGATTAGAAGTAAGTCTGATGATTGTTCCCATGGCCATTGGCAAGAAACTAAAGAGGACATCAGTAAAATCCTCATCTGATTCAGCAAATATAACTCTGTTGTTCTCTTTGTCCACCCAGGCCTCAAAGCTAATTGCTATGGTTTGTTCCGTATTCATTGTGTATATTCTTCCAAGTTTTCCTTTATTCAAATACTGATACCAACCTGCATAATCATTGGTCAATCAATTATTTATCTAAGGCTGAAGCCAATGTTGCATAAACTTCAAGAACTGTAAAAATTTATACAGAAACTCATTTTCTGCCTAAAAACATAGTAGATACTAATGGATAGCCCTTTTTCTGAAACAAGGAAAATGATAAATTCATTCAAAAACACTATAATTCTAAGCAGTTCTCTTTTCAAGGTTGCAAGATTTATGGACTGTTCCATCGTCCAAGTGTAGGCAAATAATTATGCACATAACAGGATGCTCAAATCCTACTCTATGAATAGAGACAAATAAGAAACAAGGATATATGTTTCTATATATTTGTTAAGGTAGAAAAAATAAACTGCCCTGTATTTGACTTTTGATCTTCTTGTAACAGATAAAATATTAATCCAACACAAGATGGAACAAAGCTATAATAAACAGTAGAGAACAGAAATTGGTCTCTCAATCTTTTGTAGCCGTGACTCGTGCATATATTGTTTACAGGTATAAATCAAATTCACCTCCAGTTCTTTACAAATCATATTCCATTTGTTTTTTAATGCTATCCACGTTGGAGCTAAAATTGGAAATCTATCTCACAATAAATAGATTTCATTTTCCTTTTAATGTCAAAAATCATTTTCTTCCTCTCAATCCAAATCATGCAACTTTAAAATAACAAAAATGTTGCAACTGTACGGACGAAAACATTATAACTGATTATCTATGATAAAGTTAGATAGGGTACCTGGTTTCCAGCTAGTACATTGCTGGAAAGAAGTGTAATAAGATTTTAGAGAGGTTGAAATAGTGTACGATGCTCCCTTAACTTACTGAGCAGAATATATACAGTAAGTTAAGGGAGCATCGATCGTTGCCTGTGAAGTCGTACTCTTGTCATCTTTAGTTTCTTAATGAAGAAGAAATGAACAGTCCTGCATGCCTTGAATATTGCTATATCTTATTGGAAAATAGAAAATTTATGGAAACGATGGAACCAGGTTATGTGACTGATGGAGTAATAATGCATGAATGATGCCAAGGCAAGGTGGATTAATTAATGAAGGAAGTTGAAAGAGTTTTCAAATGACTCATCACACATCTGCAAAATTTCAAGGCTTATTGGCCATACCTGAATTGAGAAATAAATGAAGTATGTTTTTGAGTATGAAAAAATGATAAACACGAAAAGGAAATTCAAGATTGCAACTAAGTGCATACCCTGTACCACCTATTTTATATAATTATACTCAAAATTATATTAAAGCAAAAGCAAGATGGTTCACACAAAAGCAAACTCAAAATTGTCAATACAATGCAAATCCTTTATAGCATTATACTTATATGGAATACCTTCTAGTCTAAGAGCATACCAGAGTACAAACACAAACTATAAATAGTTTTAACATGCATAACATTCCATATTTTAGCTGAAATATGAATTTGGCTCTTTCAGAAAAGCATTGGTTAGAGCAGATTCAGATACAAAAGAAGCCACAAATAGACGCAAAGCCTGCAAAGTAAAACAAATTCATAAGATATCAAGAAGGGAATGGATATCATGCTTTCAGATCATCTTCAATGGATTCTCTTCTTGAACAGCTTCTAAATCAAAACTCTCCATTTGTATAGTCTAATTAATGGGAGGCGGTAATGCAGCAGCAAAAATAGAATTGGCAGTAGCTTAGTGTGGTAGATTATTGGCTTGGCACAATAAACTGACAGCATTTGTATTTTACCTCTATACTATCACTGACTATTGATTGAAAACAATGCATTTGTAGATGGCAATGCCTTGCAATTTGACAGGACTTACAACATAAAAATAATAAAAGATACAGATAGTATCTACTTAATATAATAAGCCCATCAAAATCCATAATAATGGTTAATGTAAATGCTGCCTTGGTAAGTACGGGTCGGGTCAAATAAGTACGGGTTCTTATACAGGTCGAGATATATGGGTCCAAAATATTGGACCCGTGCCCTACCCTATACAGGTACGGGTGGAACCGTTTTTTCTCTCTCCAGATTTTAGTATTTTTTTCACCCCTAATAGTTTTCAATTATGACAATTACACCCCCAAAATTCCTGCAGTTTTAATTTTTCACATTTACACCCCCGAAATCAACTACTCTAAATTCAATTCAATTAAGAATATAAACAAATAGGAACCAAAATAAACAAATAACACATAAACAAACAATAACATATAATACAAAACTACAAATACCAACCAAAATAAACAAATACAAAATCACTAATACACAATTACACATAAACAAATAAAATAAGTCAATAAACTATAAATACCAACTAAAATAAACAAATACGTAATCCAATATTCAACAAAAAAAATTCTTAGAACAACAAATATTCATCCCATAGTAGGCGTGATAGAGTATCTTGATTCCACAGTCTCGAGATTGGTTAATGGCATATCAAGATCATCATTCGAATCAGCATTCACCTCATCATCTACAAAACAATGATCAACTACAAATATTAATAAATGTAAATAATAAAATATAAGAAATATTATGTTAACATGTTACCTTCAAACTCATATACAATCCACCATATCAATGCTTGAGACTAAAATATATATATATATATATATATATATATATATATACACTCAAAGGATAATACAATAAAATAAAGAAACAAACATCAAAGACACCATAACCAAAATAAAATTAATTTAAACTAACATTCTGCTTTTCTATAAGCATACTTTTAGTAATTATATGATAAATCTATACACAAGCATCCAAAATCCCTACATGGATTTTAATGGTAACAGTTGACATAAGATTTCAAAGTAAAGCTCTCAAGATGTCTCAATAATCAATATCATCGTATTTACAGTTGCCAAAGAGTCTTATCATCCACAAAACATCATGAATAAACAAGTAAGGGGGGAAGAAGATGGTGACAACAAGCACAAAATATTAGCAAACCTCTTTATATATACTAGAACATATGTATACACATGCAGGATTACAATAGCATGGAAGATTTCCCATCCATGTTCTAAGATTAGCTTATATAAAATTAGATTATAATTGGGTCTCTTATCTTTGTCTATGCATTTTTCATTGACAAGTTTTAAATACTTGAAATTTAGGTACAAAGGGTGGGATTCTATTCTATGCACCCAAAATAACACTCTGTTACACATAAATACAATTTTATATCATATTTTTAAGAACTTTTCAAGTTTTTTATTGCCTACTTTATTGATTATTGTCTTGAAATTATAAGAATTAAGAGTGAAAATCAATCTTTTGTCTTGAAATAATATGTGGTGTCCAAATGATACTGCAAGTGCCAACTTTATCTGTCATAAATTTGCAGAACTGAACTGTGAATTAGATCAACGGGTAAAACTTTGAAAACAGATAGCATGGAAGAGGAAAACAATGAATTGTATTTGCTATCCCCATAAAAACCTTCTTTTGATTTTAAACTGTCAGATTGAAACAATGATTTGTGTTTGACGATGATAATAGAATGTTTCAGAACGCATAAGTTCAATAAGATTATAAATTCAAGAAAATAGAGGAGAAAAAATATAAATGATAATAATAATATAAATCTCTTTTATTCCACCGTATAATAACAATAAATAGTATAGCAAATATATATAACAACAATGAATGAATACAAACTCAAGAAATGACTCTCTCAAATCTCAAAACAAACATCCCTCCATCGATCCACCCATTATAGATAATATAATATAATATAACAACTAAGTGTCCATGCCTTTTCATCTTGAGATTTCAAAGCCCAGAACCCATGGTAGCAGAATGCCACTATCACCACAATTAATAAAACAAAAAACGATAACACTACACCATAACCAGAAATGATACATCTAGTTTAGCTCTAAAACTCATAAATTTGAACATTTTTACACAAGTACATACTACATACCCTTAATGATGGAGTCTTGCGATGGAGAGAGACAGGAGATGACGAGCCGACGCCCGACGATGACAGAGAGAGGAGACGACGAGATGACGAGGATGAATGACGGCAATCGACGATGTGAACACTGAACAGAGTGATGAGATGAGAGATTGAGATAATGAAAACGTGAACACTGACAGTGATGAGAGATTCAGAGGCACGAGAGAGAAGAGAAAGTTTGTTTTAGAGTTGGGTGGCGTTAATGGGTTAGGGACTTAGGGTTTAGCTTTGAAAAAACAGGTACCCGAGGGCACCCGTCAAAAAATGGTCGGGTCGAGTACGAGTAGAAATTAAACGGGTTCAACATATTAAACCCATGCCCTATATTTTTACTCAGGTCATGCCCTATATTTTTTACTCGGGTACTGGCCGACCCACAGGTTTGGACCCATTTTGCCAGGTCTAGCTCTTAGCAGTAATCCACCGCTATAGGCCCAGGTAAATCACTTTTGTCTCGATGAGGAATCGAACCTGAAACTATGGGTTGAAGCCATGCATAACCCCTTGATTCGTGTTTACCGTTGGACTATCCAGGGGTGGGTAATTTGTGTCCAATTTGTATGGATTTGTTTTTGAGCTTATACAGATTTATTTTTGGGTTTCAAACAAGCTTTTGAATTTTACATACATTTGTTTGAGATTACAAGTGTCATTTACCCAAAATGCACCCTATGATCCTTGCGTCATGGCTTGGAAAGTGCACTTTGTTTGCATGGATTTACTTTTGAGCTTGACATAAACGATTTTATTATTAGACTTACGTCTACTTAATTTATAGAATCATCCTTATGAACCTTGCATTTTCATGAGATCGTGTCACAGTACACATAGTCCCATCTTATGGACCTCATACCACACCATTTGATTGAAAATTAGTTCAAATAGCAATTGTAATCACTCAGATACCGTATGAATGGCCTAGTTCATGTGTTTTGCTTCTAATGGCACAATATTACTTATCATAATATATCTATAAAAAAAAAAAAAAAAAAAAAAAAAAAAAAAAAAAAAAAAAAAAAAAACTTGAAATATAATTTGAACTCTGTAACCACCGTCGGGTGATTTGGTGATAAAAAAGCAAAAGAATGTTTCATGAGCTATTGAATTCAAGTCTCCATAATCCCTAATAGGGGTGGTCATTAAGGGGTTTATCTTGTCTTTAACTTTAGGGTCCTAAAAGATTATTTGAGGTACGTATAAATTAGCCCAGACACCTCGGTCACAAAAAAATAAAAAATAAAAATTGTACCCCATTTCCGGGGAATTAAGTCATTTTTGTACCTTAGGTTAGCTTAACAAACTTATCAAATTAAACCATTTGCGTTTTTGCTAAGTTGTGTCGGTAACCCAACACAATAGCGGGAATTTTAAATTTATTGTGGGGTTACGTAATCAGAAGACAACAGACAAGCAAAATATTGCACACAAAAGATTTCTAAGGGCACCCAAATCATCCAAACATGTACAGCCTGAAACAAATAACAAAGCAATTACCATGGGCCCATTTGCTGATTAAGCCCATATCTACTTAATATAATAAGCCCATCGAAATCCCACTTGCGTTTGGTTGATTGTTCCCATGGACATTGTCAAGAAACTAAAGAGGACATCGGTAAAATCCTCATCTGATTCAGCAAATATAACTCTGTTTTCAACAGCTAATTGCTATGGTTGTTCAAATACTGATACCAACCTGCATAACCATTGGTTAATCAATTATTTATCTAAGGCTGAAGCCAGTGTTCCATACACTTCAAGAACTGTAAATATTTATATGGAAGCTCATTTTCTGCCTAGAAACTTAGTAGATACTAATGGATAGCCCATTTTCTGAAACAAGGAAAAGGATAAATTCATTCAAAAACACTATAATTCTAAGCAGTTCACTTTTCAAGGTTGGAAGATTTTAAGGACTGTTTCAACGTCCAAATGTAGGCAAACAATTATGCACATAACAGGATGCTCAAATCCTACTCTATGAATAGAGACAAATAAGAAACAAGGATATATGTTTCTATATATTTCTTAAGGGAGAAAAAATAAACTGTCCGGTGCTGTACTTGACTTTTGATCTTTTTGTAAGAGAGAAAGTATTAATTCAACACAAGATGGAACAAAGCTATAATATATAGAAGAGAACAGAAATTGGTCTCTCAATCTTTTCTAGCCGTGACTTACATATTGTTTATAGGTATAAATCAAATTTACCTCCACTTCTTTACAAATCATCAATGATCCGAAACTCGAACCGAAAGGTGACTCGGTCAAGTGACCGGTTTTCTATCTGACCGTCGAGTCAGATCGATGATATCATCAAATATTATGGCTCCGTTTGGTTCACAATTGGGTGTTTTTGAGAAAAATTTTCTGAAAAAAGTTAAAAAAAAGTTGAATTGGGCGGGTATTACGATGTAGGATTTATAAATTAATAAAATACCCCTTATATTTGTTTATTTACAAAACACCCCCTATAATAAAATCTTAAAAGTTAACAAAAACACCCCCAACCCAATGTCAAATACGGACAGCCGGCCACCACCGTCGGAGGGTGGTCGGGTTCACCGTATTGACGCATGACCGGCTGGATCCACGGTGGATCTAGCCGACAAAGGCCAGATCTAAGGCCAGATCTGGCTGTCAACGGCTAGATCTTTGGCCGTAACGGTTTATAACGTCAGATCTACCGTGGATCTGACCGGAAAAGGCTAGATCGACGCACTACCGGTTAGATTCAGCGGGTAGTGTGCCATCCTAACAGATTCTGGCCATTTTTCGACAGTGGTGGCCAGAATCTGGTAAATATGAATGACTGGGGTGTTTTTATAATTTTTAAAAAAATATTTAGGGGTATTTAATTAAATTATAAAATTTAAGGGGTTTAAAAAAAATTAAATAATATTGAGAATAATATTCCCAAAAATCAAAATTTTTAGATATTTTACTGTTTAACTTTCTTGGAAATACTACTTAAAAGTATTCCCAATTGACAACCAAACGGAGCCTATATTTTAATATTTATTTCCTATCATGCCATTTTATCTTTCTCGTTCTTTCTTTTTTCCATTTTTTTTCCACTCTCTTTCTTTCCGTCCTCTTTTTCTTCTTTATATTATATATTTTCAAAATGTCACCTCATGTTCTCTTTCTTCTTCTCACCCGTCACCTCATCTTTCCTTTCTTCTTCTTTACTTCCATCTTCTTCTTTTTTCCCTCTCTTTCTCGCCGTCTCTTCTCTTTCTTCTTTACTTATTTCATATTCTCTTCTCTTTTCTTCTTCTGCATCTTTTGAAGACTTGAAGGCTGAAAGCTGAAGCTTGAAGGAGATCGTGAATGGAGGACTAGACTGGAGCCTGAAGAGGTTGATTGAAGAGGAGGAGGTCGCGATGATGAAGAGGACTTGAAGAGTGAAGACTTGAAGGCTGAACCGCTGAAGCTGAAGCTTGAAGGAGATCCGAGATAACGAATGGAGGAGGACTGGACTGGAGATCGCGAATGGCAAAGTAGCAAACCGAAAAAAAAAAAAGCAAACCAAAATGAAAAAGGCAAGAGCAAAAAGCAAAATTTTAAAAGTGGCAGATAACTCGCAAAAGCAAATTGAAATGTTTTAAAAAATTTGGCGTTTTGATTTTGTGTTGGTGGTTTTAATTTTTTTTAGTTTTTTTCATATTTTTAAGCAGCGGACTGGATTGGATTTCTTTGTTATACCGGTTGGACCATCGGTTTGCTACAGTAAAACGGTCCAATCATGGTTTGAAACATTCTGATGTAAAAATCCAGGTTTTTACTCTTTTTAAACCGAAAATATAAGCGAAACCCGGTCGGACCGGTTCAACCGTCCGATCCGGTCCGGGTTTCAGAACATTGCAAATCATATTCCATTTGTTTTTGAATGCTATCCACATTGGAGCTAAAATTGGAAATATATCTTACAATAAATAGATACAATGCAAATCCTTTGGAGTAACATACTTATATAGAATACCTTTGGTCTAAGAGCATACCAGAAGACAAACACAAATTTTAACACAAACTATAAATAGTTTTCACATGAACAACATTCCTTATTTTAGTTGAAATATGGATTTGGCTCTCTTAGAAATTCCTTATTTTAGTTGAAATATGGATTTGGCTCTCTTAGAAAGACATTGGTCAAAACAGATTCAGATACAAAAGAAGCCACCAATAGACGTAAAGCCTGCAAAGTTAAATAAATTCATAAGGTATCAAAAAACAAATTCATAAGGTATCAACAAGAGAATGGATATCATGCTTTCCCATCATCTTTAATGGATTCTCTTCTTGAACAGCTTCTGAATCAAAACTCTCCATTTTTGTAGTCTAATCAATGGGAGTTGGTAATGCAGCAACAAAAACAGAATTGGCAGTAGCTTAGTTTGGTAGATTATTGGCTGGGCACAATAAACTGACAGCATTTGTATAATTTACTTCTATACTGTCACTTACTATTGATTGAAAACGATACATTT
Organism: Pistacia vera; assembly: GCF_008641045.1. Lineage (NCBI taxonomy): Eukaryota > Viridiplantae > Streptophyta > Magnoliopsida > Sapindales > Anacardiaceae > Pistacia > Pistacia vera. Next base: position 766,575 of record NW_022195608.1, read on the forward strand.
GTAGATGGCAAAGGCTTGCAATTTGACAAGACTTACAATATAAAAATAATAAAAGATACAGATAGTATGGGAATCTAAAACCTTATGAAGAAATGAGCTATTTGGCTAATGCAATTCTTCAGTGTTACTTAAAAGCAAATAAGACTTCTAATGCTCTTGCCAATGTGAGGAAAAACCTTAAAATACATGTATGAAACTTTTATATTGTTTGCTGCATCTTGCTGGATGAATTTCTATGATTATGTAATAGAATACTGTATGGTTTCCAATAGTAACATTCTAGCAGGTTAGGCAAATTGAAAGAAAGTTAAATCATAGGGACTTGAATTTCGAAGAAATACTTAAAGGTTGTATGGCAAAATCACTATGCGTTTCTATAACAGGATCTCAAAATAGTCAAAAGAAACTACTATCAGAAATCATGGGATGCTTTATTAGAGTTTAATGCTGAAATATTTATGTCAACTTACCTTCTCACGGCCAACATGCACAACACGCTCCTCAATATCGCTGAAAGGTACTTTCAATTTGTTTAGAAGAGACAGACTTTGGAATTGAGACATGGGTGTGATGATCAGATTGTCAGTTACAATAAACATTGCTGATTCAGCCACAAATCCTCCTCTTGTGGCTTCTTTAAAGTAAGACTTAGGATCCTTGACCATTAAAATTGAACTTCTATTATATGATCCCGAAGGAATTTCACCATCAGAAATCAGTTGACAACGATAACGACCACAATTATAGTCATAATTTTCTATAGCACGGTATGTTGGGTGCAAACCTTCTTCAATGCCTAAAGGATGGTTCTCATACCTAAAATCCGGGGCGAGCTTCGGACTGATAAGCATTTCCTTGTGCACATAAGATTTAAAGTATTTCTCAGCATCGAGTTCCTAAACACTATTGTATAGGTGAGTTAAGGATCCTTTTGAAATGCTACTCTGCATTTCTTTTGTTATATAACCAAGTGGAACAGTTAGGAAACTGGAGACTAAATCAACAAATTCTTCACTTGCTTCGGCAAAACAAACAATTTTCTTGGATTTGCTAATGATAAGCTTTACATGAATCTTCCCGTCCACATTTGATTCTGGTTCTTCCACTGTAGGTTCGACATAGATGTTCTGATCAAAATCTTCTCTGCCGAACTTTGTTGCTGAATTTTGTTTCGACAAAGTTTCTGTCAAAGATTTCTTTGACACTAGTGAGCACCTGAGCAAAGTGAGAACCTGAAAGAAGGCATCAGGTCCCGAACACAACCACAGTTCAGCTATCTAACAAATTGGGAAATTATTAATCATATTCAGAGAGATGGTATAATAAAAGATGATAGTAGATCTAACATAGCGAGTTAGCGTAAAAACAAGGCTAACATACGACTATGCTGTTATGATCAATAAACAAATCTGCATAACAGAAACTTAGTTCGTAAACTTGAAGGAAAATTTAAAAATCATTCTATATCTTAAAAAAATAAATAATATGTTTATGTAGAGGGGCAATAACCAAGCCTAACAAAAGACTCCCAATCAATAAGGAAATAAAATACAAATTAATTAAAAAAAGGAAATTCTAACTGTTGACTAATTATCACATAAGAAAAGACTCTAAATAAAATAGGAAAAACACATAGAAAACTTAAACAGCCTCTAAACACGTCGAAACAATGGATTTTGGACCTGAAAATGACACTGAACTGGGGACTTGGATTGCCACATTGCCAGGCTCGAAACGAGCTTTCTATTTATATCGTACGGGCTCCGTAATTCCTTTTAGATAAAAAATTATGATTGTTTTAAGTTGGTGTACCCACATTTGAGCTTCTGCCGCTCGGCCCTATCCAAGAAGTCACCGACTAAACCTTCTATTTCAAGATCAAATTCAAAAGCCCTACTTTTTGTTAATTATAATTGTTGATTAGTTCAGCTTCTAACATTTTTGGCTTGCCTGCGAAACATTTTTTCTTCTAATCCCCATCATTTACTTCTAAAAAAGCAAACTGCATTGAAGGCGAATTATTTCCAAGAGATGTTCATCACGAGTACGAATTGGTTTCTTCATGTTCTATCTTTATCATGCAAAACGATTCTTAACTACAAATTATGGTAAAATCCGATAAAAATATTAAATTTTAAAATCAGAATGAAACAGTTACCTCATCTACCCCTATGTCGACGTTGTAGTATTTATACTCCTCAATGGCGCTACAGTCCATGAGTCTTAGCTTGGACAGTACGGAGACACTTGCTTCTATTGATGAGGGCTTTACTTGTAATTCATCACTTATTATAAATTGGGTCAGTCCTTTAACAAACACTCCTCTATCTCGAGCATCAAAAACTAACTTTTGTACAGTCTTCTCTGACAACTCCATCGTCCTATCCATGAGCCGTCCACATTCGCAAACAGCATTAGGGTAGAGACTCAATAACTTGTGCCCAGAAAATGTACAATCCGTAGTGCACAAGAAGTACCTCGGCAGCTCACCATCGTCAATTTGCAATTTTAGTCTCTTGTTCTGAGGTGCAGCGTCATTTCTGGGGCATAGCAACATGGTCTTGCATGCTTCAGTCCGGAAATACTGCATGTCAAGGTTCTTAATGCTTTCATACAAATTGTTCATGCAACCTACTGCCACTGTTGGCGGTTGATTATGATTAGAAATAAGCCTGATGATTGTTCCCATGGGCATTGTCAAGAAACTAAAGAGAACATCAGGAAAGTCCTCATCTGATTCCACAAATATAACTCTGTTGTTCTTTTTATCCACCAAGGTCTTCAAGCTAATTGCTTTTGCTTCCTCCGTAGTCATTGAGTATATGCTTTCAAATCTTGCTTTGTTCAAAACTGAATACAGCCAGCAAAATCAATGCTTAATCAATTACTTATCTAAGCCTGAAGCCTTGTACGTTCATACACTTCAGGAAATTGAAATTTTGAAATCTATGCAACAGCTCAGTTTCTGACTAAAAGCATATATAGTTACTGGATTTCGTAAACAAAATCTAATTGCAAAAGGCAGAAATTCAACAAATAGCCATTTTCTTGAAACAAGGAAAAGGATAAATTGATTTAAAAACACCATGATTCATAGCTGATCTCCACAAGGCTGGAAGATTCAAGGACTTTTTCTTAGCGCAAATGTTCACATACATATTGTACATTAAGGAAAAAACATAAATCATTGATGATTGAACGAAGTAACGAGTTTTATATAAACTTTTTCATAAACTTACTTAAAGGAGTTCAACGGCCTAGAAAAGAACATCATCAGAAAAATCAAAACAATAAGATGGTGGAGATGTGATCATTAATTAAGGTTTACAAGTCGTTAAAATCTTGAATGTTTAGAGATTTCTGGGATTGAAATAATGATTAAATCATTCTAAACACTGACGAATAAAAGCTAAGATAAAATGACTAATACAAGTAATAATTCTACAGAGAAAACAGCCCATATAGTCATGCGATTAACTCTAGCTNTCATAAACAAAACCTAATTGCAAAAAGCAGAAATTCAACAAACAACCATTTTCTTGAAACAACGAAAAGGATAAATTGATTCAAAAACACCATGATTCTAAGCTGATCTTAACAAGGCTGGAAGATTCAAGGACTTTTTCTTAGCGCAAATGTTCACATACATATTGTACATTAAGTAAAAAACATAAATCATTGATGATTGAACGAAGTAACGAGTTTTATATAAACTTTTTCATAAACTTACTTAAAGGAGTTCAATGGGCTGGAAAAGAACACCATCAGAAAATTCAAAACAAGAAGATGGAGATGTGTAATTAATTTGATCATTAATTAAGGTTTACGAGTCGAAAAAGCGTCAATGTTTAGAGCTTTCTGGGATTGAAATAATGATTAAAACAATCTAAACACTGACGAATAAAAGCTAAGATAAAATGACTAATACAAGTAATAATTCTACAGAGAAAACAGCCCATATAGTCATGCGATTAACTCTAGCTCAGATGCTCAAGAACTTAAACTTTAAAAGCAACTGATGTTATATGACAAAAACATATATAGTACCTGGTGATCACCAAGCTTCTGTTGCTGGAGAGGAGTTCAATGAAGGATTCAGGGAGCAGAGAGCAGAGAAAATCAAGTAGAAGAGAGGTTTTAAGTAAGTTAAAAAGTGCATCCGTACATGTGTGGTCCACTAACTTTAGCAACTTCCTTTTGAAGGCAAGAATTCTTAAGGGAGAAGAAATGAACAGTCCAGTACTTGACTTGACTTGACTTTGGATCTTCTTGTAACAGAGAAAATATATATTCTTAGAGAAAATGGAACTAAGCGACTGTTAATTTTAAAGGTGTATCCCTACATGTGTGGTCCATTATCTTTAGCAACTGCCTTTTTAAAGTAAGAATTCTTAAGGGAGAAGAAATTAACAGTCCAAATCATGTAACTTAAGCTAACAAAAATGTTGCAACTCTACGGACAAATACATTATAAAGTAAGATATGCCTGGTTTCCAGCTAGCACATTGCTGGAAAGAATCGTAATAAGATTTTAGAAAGGATCAAAGAGTGTACCCAGCAGAAAATTTTAGGAAAGAATATATACAGTAAGAGGATCAAAGAATAATGCATGAATGATGCCAAATGTCACGGGCTGGGAGTTTCACACCCAAAAGGTTAACCTATTAGGTGGAGGGATTCCCTCCATTTATAAGCCCAAGACTTCCACAATACGTTTTCAATGTGGGATTTGTTACATTCTCTCCCACCCAATCTTGTGATGCCCTCATCACAGATGGGGCCCCCCGCCTACCCATCCACCTCACTCTCATGTGGACCCACAATCACACGTGGACGCCCCTGCATGGGCGCTTGGTGGGACATCGAAAGACGGATTGAGTCTGCTCTGATACCACTTGTCACGGCTGCGAGTTTTACACCCAAAAGGTTAACCTATTAAGTGGAGAGACTCCACCCATTTATAAGCCCAAGACCTCCCCAATACATTTTCAATGTGGGATTTGTTACACAAGGCAAGGTGGATTAATTAATGAAGGAAGTTGAAAGAGCTCAAATGACTCAAAATTAATATATATATATATATAGAGAGAGAGAGAGAGCCAAGAGTTGGTTATTTTGTAATTTTGTTGACATAATTTGTGTTTTTGGTAAAGGGAAAAGTTACTTTTGTAATTAATATATAGATATATAAAGAAGATTCACAAGCTACCAATTACAAGATAATTCATTATCCCTTCATTCTTAACTATTAACACCACTATCTGATGTCAAATTAGGGTAACTTTTTCTTGGAAACAAAGTTTACTTCCCACATCTTAAAAAAAATGTATGAATGTATAATTTATTGGCTTTCAGTTGAGCCAATGTTTCAGTCCACAAACACCATGTCATTTGCCTATTCATGCGTCTTGATTCTGGAAATTTTATAAAAATAAAAATTTCAGAAGTTTAGCTTCCAAACTCGCATAAAAACCTGAAAGTTGTAACACAGATGTCTTGTTTCTCTATTTGTGCAGATTAGAAGAAAAGCATAGTTTTGTTGTGTGTGTTTGTGAGAAAGAAAGATGTTACTCATATAAGCAAACTCAAATTGCAAATACAATGCAAATCCTTTGTAGTAACATATATGCAATACACTCTTGTTTAAGAGCATGCTAGAGTACAAACACAAATTTTAACAAAATATATAAAAAGGTTTCACATGAACAACATTCTATATTTTAGCTGTAAAAAATTAACTTGACTATTCTGGATTTGGCTCTCTCAGAAAGACACTGGTCAAAGCAGATTCTGATACAAAAGAAGCCATTAATAGACGCAAAGCCTGCAAAGTAAAACAAATTTATAAGGTATCAACAAGGGAAATAGATTCATAAGGTATCAACAAGAGAATTGATATCATGCTTTTAGATAATCTTCAATGGATTCTCTTCTTGAACAGCTTTTGAATCAAAACTCACCATTTATATAGTCTAATTAATGGGAGGTGGTAATGCGGAAACAAAAGTAGAATTGGCACTAGCTTAGTGTGGTAGATTATTGGCTTGGCAGAATAATCTGATAGCATTTGTATTTTACTTCTATACTGTCACTTACTATTTGATTGAAAACAATGCATTTGTAGATGGCAATGCCTTGCAATTTGACAAGACTTACAACATAAAAATAATAAAAGATACAAATAGTATGAGAATCTAAAACCTTATGAAGAAATAAGCTATTTGGCTGATACAGTTCTTCATTGTTACTTTAAAGCTAATAAGACCTCGATTGCTCTTACCAATGTAAGGAAAAACCTTAAAACACATGTACGAAACTTTATATTGTTTGCTGCACCTTGCGGGGTGGATTACTGTGATAATGTCCCAGAATAATGTTTTGCACTAAGAAAATGAAAATGATATATATAGCTGGACTCATCATACTTTATGGTTTCCAATAGTAACATTCTAGAAGGTTAAAGTTAAATCATAGGGACTTGAATTTCGAAGAAATTCTTAAGGGTTGTATGCCAAAATCATCATGCATCTCTATAACAAGATCTCAAAATAGTCAAAAGAAACTACCATCAGAAATCATGGGATGCTTTGTTAGAGTTTAATACTGAAATATTTATGTCAACTTACCTTCTCACTGCCCACATGCACAACACGCTCCTCAATATCGCTGACAGATACTTTCAATTCTTTCAGAAGACACAAACTTTTGACTTGAGAAATGGGTGTGATGATCAGATTGTCAGTTACGGTAAACATTGTTGGTCCAGTCACAAACCCTCCTCTTTTGGCTTCTTTAAAATGAGACTTAGGACCCTTGACAGTTAAAATTGAACTTCTCAAAGTAGATCCAGAAGGAATTTGACCATCAGAAGTCAATTCATAATGATAAGGATATACATGATATTCTATAGCACGGTATGATGGGTGCAAACCTTCTTCAATGCCTAAAGGATTGTTCTCATGGCTAAAATCAGGGGCGAGCTTCGGACTGATGAGAATTTCCTTGTGCTCATTAGATTTCAAGTATTTCTCAACATCGAGTTCCTGGACACTATTGTACAGGTTAGTTAAGGATCCTATTGAAATGCTACTCTGCATTTCTTTTATTATATAACCAAGTGGAACAGTTAGGAAACTGGAGACTAAATCAACAAATTCTTCACTTGTTTCGGCAAAACAAACCATTTTCTTGGATTTACTGATGATAAGCTTTACATGAATCTTCCCATCCACATTTGATTCTGATTCTTCTACTGTAGATTCAACATAGATGTTCTGATCAAAATCTTCTTTTCCGAACTTCGGTGCTGAATTTCGATTCAACAAAGTTTCTGTCAAAGGTTTCTTTGACACCAGTGAACACTTGAGCAAAGCGAGAACCTGAAAGAAGGCTGACAGCGACAGGTCACGAATACAACCACAGTTCAGCTATCTAACAAATTGTGAACTTAATAATCATATTCAGAGAGCTGATATAATAAAAGATGATAGTAGATCAAATTCAAAAGCCCTACCTTTTGCCAATTATAATTGTTGACTAGTTAACTTCTGACATTTTGGCTTTACTGCGAAACATTTTTCTTTCCTTTTTTCTTTAATCCCCATCATTTACTTCTAAAAAAGCAAAGTGCATTGAAGGTGAATTATTTCCACGAGATGTTCATCAAAAGTACAAATTGGTTTCTTCATGTACTAAGTTTGATCCTATAAAACGGTTCTTAACTACAAATTATTAAATTTTAGAATATGAGAAAATTATTAAATTTTAGAATCAAAATGAAATAGTTACCTCATCTACTCCTATGTCGATGTTGTACTCCTCAACGGCGCTAAAGTCCATGAGTCTAGCTTGGACACCTCAGAAAGGCTGGCTTCTATTGATGAGGCTTTGAGAACTTGAAAAAGATAAATTGAAGTTTCTAGAGAAAAGCACAATTTCAGTAGCTTTATTTTCTAACTGAATGAAATGAGCTTACATGAGATTTGTTCTTATACAATTGAGAAAGAGAAAGACGTTAACTGAATAATTGAGAGAAAGAGTAAAGTGCAGAAAGTAAAGAGAAGAGGAAAGTTATATGATGAATTGAAAACGACGTCACTTTGCATTTAGTAAAGTGCCAAGCAGAGAAACGGCACCGTCTTGACCTTTGCTGATATATCCCCTTAAGCAAAAAAGTTCACTTTCAACTCTCAACTTCCCAGACATTTAACCTTTTGTTGATACTTCCCCTTAAGCAAAACTGGTTCATTTTCAACTGTCTTAATGTTCCACTCAAATCAACTTTTCAGTTAGATCAAATCAATTTCTCAAATCTGCATTAATCTTGTAACTTAAACCATCACTACAGAAAACTGACTTTCTGCGTCTAACAAAATTAGAGCAGAAAGTCACATTTAGACGCAAACATTTTTAGCGCTAAATTCGGTAGTCGCCCCTTAATGCAGTAGGCTGGTCGCAGATTCATAGCGCGTCTATATTGTGGTTAGACGCAAAAAGTTTTTTTTTGCGACTATCAAAATAGTCGGCAAATGTTATTCAAAATAGTCCCAACTTAGACGCTAAAAGTTGAAGGGTAATTTGGTAAAATTGTAAGCGACTAATCAATTAGTTGCAAAATGTCGATTTCAGTGTCTAATAATTTGTCGCGAATACGCACATAGTCGCCAAAGGTGTAAGGGTAATTTCGCCAAAGGCTTTCGCAAACATTATTAGTGGTCTGTATCTTTTGGTGACAAAATTTAGTAGTAATTATAGTCATTTTAGACGTGAATGTGGAATCCAATAGGTTTTCGCGACTATTTTATTAGTGGCCGAATGTATCTTTTGGTGACTAAAATTTAGTAGTTAATTATAGTCATTTTAGACGCTGAATATGGAATCAATAGGTTTTCGCGACTTTTATTAGTGGCTGAAATATATCTTTTGGTGACTAAATTAGTAGTTAATTATAGTCATTTAGACGGTGAATGTGGAATCCAATAAGTTTTTGTGGACTATTATAGTGACGAATGTATCTTTTAGTGACAAAAATTAGTGATTAATGTTATCATTTTGACGCTAAATGTGAAACCAAATGTTATCGCGACTATTTTTTAGACGCGGATATGGAATCAATTATACTTAAATACTTTTTGCTACTAAAACATTAGTTGCAGAATGTGTTTTTTTAGAGATTTCATATTGACTTCCAACGGAATGCAATTATGCTAAATGGCTTTTGCTACTGAAAACTTAGTTGCAGAATGTGTTTTTTTTAGAGCATTTAGTATGACCTACATTATACATTCAACATGAACAAAATAATGGACACAATATAAAAATCTGATCACTAAATCAAAATCATATTTTCATACAATATATATAAGTCATACATGGATTTTATGCATGATGAGCAATAAAAATCCAAATGCACTATACATGTGCATAACCAAAAGAACAGCATGCACCCACATTTTCCTTCTCTACTATCTATCTGTGCATAACTAACAAAAAAAATGCCCACCCATGTACACCTCTAACACTATAGCAAACAATCCTAAAAAGATGGTTCTACCCCCATGTCAAAATATCTTTTGTCCATACAACACAAAAATAACCATCGAGTCCGTTAGCATGTCAAGTGTCACCAGTTCCGGTATTTGAAATAGCTGTACTGATGAGGACGAGTCTTACAGTTCGAGAAGGCAAGTGCTATCGAGTTGGAGCTTTATCAGATTTCTCTAGTCAAGGGCTATAGTTAGCGCTTCATCATCTCTAACCGGATGAATTGTTGGTGTTCAAGGCTTTCTATTTTCTCTTTGCTGATCAAATAAGATTAGCTGGTCTTCCAACTGTTTAATCTTATTTCTTCTTGTTGCACAATGCACCTTAACTCAGCTTCGCTGCAGTGGATGATGCTCAATATGTGAAAATGCAAAATTCTGTTAAATCCGGAAGTTTTACCAAGAACTTCCTCACATATCTCAGCTTCTGTTTTTTCACTTTTCCTGCTTGTGTTTCATCTTGTAGCTTGTTATTTTTCCTACCATCAATTCAATGCATAATCATAAGTCAAACAGAAACTAAATAATTACATATAAATTATAATTAATAAGTCAATGCATACAAAATGTTAGGTAACCATGAATAAATGCTCAAACCAATCTGTTGGAGCCATCACGTTAATAAGATTAAGAAGATAACTAAGAATTTACTATTGTAATGCAGAAGAAAACGACTAAAAATTATGTCAGAACGTTACATTGAGAAATAGTTGACAAATGGCTTAATATTGGCATGGAAAAAGCTTTGAACATATTTACTGTGGAAGAAACACCCTTACTTTCAGAGGTTAAATTCATAATTCTTTTCCACATTTGTACAACTGGATGATATTAGCATTTAAAGAAATAAGCAGAGAAGAAAGAACATTTTACCAGCTTTGTCAGCTGCATGGAGGAGCCGTTCTATTAGGTGCGTGCAGGATCACCGTTTGGAAAATTCTCCATGAAACTCTCAACATTTGAAAACGTTTCTGATTGGTCAGATACGATATAAGCCATCGGATGAGAGGATAAAAAATGATCTCTTGGGCTGAGTTATGGTGATGAGAGAAGGCATGCAGGATATGTATGGAGCAGTTCCAATATACTCATTTCGAAACATTTCCAATAATGATCATTAACTGGGCTGCACCAAGATGCCATGTATCATTGAGCAAGTTTTTAAAACACACCATTGGATTAAAACAATACACTGGGAACTTCATCAATGAAAAAATGAAACTAGTGTAATGCTCAAGTGTGGTTTTGTAAGAGCAAGAATGCAAACGAGTGAAGCATTAGCAAAATCAGTAATGATATTCTTGTGGGTTGTTAGGCAAGGACACAATATTGAAACATTAAAAACATAAGTACAGTAATGATATTCGGTTGGCTCACATGACACAGCATACAACAGAAATGATATTTTATGCACGATAAAGGTGACCTGCAACTGAATCATTTTCAATGCTATATACAGCATTCCTCTATCACAACACTTTTAAAAGATATCCAAAAATAACAAACATTTTAATTTATACACTGCATTATATAACAATAGTAATAATTTATCCTCAGTCAATCATGCAACTAGCACAAACTTGCTATAACTTAACATTCTAATTAAACAAAAACATTTCAGTAATGCTGTAAGATTAGCTGTAACAATAGTAATAATAAAAAGCAAAAATCTATGCTAATTAGTAGTTAAATAATGTCTCACCCTGTCCTCCAATATCTTTTTGAGCTGGTTATTGCAAGATCACAGCATAGTCTCACCTTCAGATCAATTATACGCTGACCAACAGATTATAAAATCATAGTAAGTCATAAAATGTCATCTAATCAAGGAAGGCTCAGTAACATGACTAAGACTCACAACTCTGAAAACACCATAATTACATCCAGACTCATCAAATGCGTCACATGACAACATGCTGCCAATGCGTTGAAGGTAAAGAGAATGCAAAAAGAGTCCAATACAACGAAGTAGAAGCTAAAGCTCCAAAAGAGGAAAAAAAGGCACCAAATTGATGTACTCTCTCATCACAATGTAAAAATAACACCTTTTGCCACCTCAACAAAGTAATTTTTGTGCAGCTAGCTTAAGAGCTAGAATACATATACTTTCTATAGAAGGAAATTCACTGATCAAGTGAACCACATAAAGCAATAAGCAGAGGCCATATTAGTTAAAGGCTATAATGCACATAAGTTTAGCATAAACAATTCAAATTCGCTACCTCTTGCGTTTTCTACTCAGCATATCATTCTCATCTTGCGGCAGTATTCGATTCTTCAATTTGTTTCAGCTCCTTTTCTCTATCTATCCTCTAGCATCTTAGCCAAAGGAAAATGTAGCTCTAACTTTGTTTCAGTTCCCTTATCCAATGTATCAGTTAGCAAAGTTTGCAATACAGCAAATTGTGTAATTTATAATTGACTGAGGACAAAACTCTAGCTAATTTATGCTATCTGATTCTGCTCATACAGCAAATTTAACCATAACATACAAGTATGACAAATTCCCAACAAAAGTTCTTAATTCACCACACAAACAATGAGAAAGAATGAAAAAGCCACCTGAATAAACTATTCCAATGGGTACTTTACGGGTTGTGGAAGATTCCTATATGCAACAAGGAAGAAAAAAAATGAGATTTTGAAGGGATAATAATAAAGATCTGGTTTTATAAGTAAGAAAATATTTAAACAAAAAACCCATGAACATACAAGCACCTGGGGAAGAAGATTTAGATGGCTGGCATCACCACCGATAGTCTGAAGAGAAAAAACGAAGAAAGATTGAAACTTTAAATCTTATCTTGATTGAAAGACAAGGGGTGAAAAAGGAAAGTTGAAAAAACTACAAAACTGAAAGATCTCAAGAAATTGGTTTCTAGCTGCAAAAACGAAACAAACCCAGAAAAATGTTAATTGAGGAAGAAGAAAACAAGGTATGAAATTGAGATAGGAAAAAATTAATTCACGAAGAGAAGAGAAATATAAGAAGAAGCCTTGAAAGAGGCAAGAATCTATCAGTATAGAGAACAATAGGAGCTATAACAGTAACACAAACATCAAACACCAAATTCCTGGTCTTCATTTTGGTTCAGAAGCAAAGAAGCACTTTTGGATCTTTCTTCTTGCAGAAATCAGCCTTTGTTGGTGTTTAATAGAAATGGATTTCAATCACACAACATTATTGTATAATACACACACCAAATCTTTAAGATTCATCACCTATTTTTAATCTCTAAAAACTCTCTACTTCTTTTTCTGGGTTCAGAAGTAAAGCATAGAGATTTTGTAATGTTTTATATGTGGTGTGGAAAAATGGAGAAGAAGATGCAAACGGAGTGGAGAAGTGGAGAGTGTTTGCGTTTTAGGGTAAAATTAGTTTGGGGGTTTTGTATAAGTGGGTTTACCATCTTTTAATTTTAAGTTTCAAAAATTTTGTGCAAAATTGCTTACTTTTTGTTTTTTGTTTTTATGTTACCCAAATGGGGTTTTGTTTTCTTTATTGAAAGGATTCAAGGACTTTTCAATTTGTTTACTTTTTAAATTTTAAGGAAAAATTGTTTACGTTTTAATTTTTTTTTTAAATTAGAAATTCAGTTTTTTTATATTTTTGCGGACCACAATCGAACGGTTTCTAGGTAAACGAAAAACTGGTTCAGTTCCTGGTTAGGTTCGGTTTCTACATTTTTCTAAGCACCGCTACATTTGGGTGTTCGGGATATGCCTCACCAAAACTCACCGAAGTTAACAACTCTTCGAAATAGGCACAGAATAAGCGTCAAAGTCAGTGAACAAGTCGTTGTTTACTGAACGAGAATAGTAGAAACTAGAACTGTTGTTCCAGTGCCAGAAGGAGGTCAACTATGAGAGTTTGTACAAATGAGTGAAATAGTAGTTAAGCAAAAGTTTTAGGGAAAAATGATAATGTCAAATGAAAAGAAGACAAAAATAAAATTAAACACCTTCGTTTATTAGTAACAATAAACGAATTAAGGCACCATTACAATTATAATAGCACCGTAATGTCAGATGAAAGGGAAGACAAAAATAAAATCATCCATTACGAAGTTAAAGCCACCATTAGGAACGTCACTAACAACAGATGCTTAAACAAATTAAAGCAAATGTTGTGAAGAAACGGATTGAAAATCAACAATAAAAATTGAAATACCATCTGTAAAAGAATGAGCTTTGACATAAAAATAAAAATAAAAAGTTACCTTCAATGGGGTAATGTAGGCAGCAAAAGTAGAATAAAAAAGATGGTAAAGTAGAATCAAAGAGATGATAATGTAGGCGGCCAAAAGTAGAATCAAACAATAAAATTGATTTTGGTTACTAGTAGTATATATTATTTTTAATAAACAATATTTAGTGGCTAATTTTTGGTTGCAAAAAAAAAAATCCTATTAACAACTATAACTTTAGTTGCCAAAAAAACATACCCAAAATTTCAATTTATTTCAAAGGGAACATGGGGCGCTCAAAATTTACCATACATTTGGCAACTAAAATCTTAGTTGCCAAAAGAAGATAATTTATTTCAATTTATTTCAAGCAGGAACATGGGGCGCTCAAAATTACCATACATTTGGCAACTAAAATCTTAGTGCCAAAAGAAGATAATTTCAACTAAATAATTAATTACACAACAGTAATTTTAGTCATAAATAAAAAATATTTTTTCATTTTACCGGGAAAGTTGGGTTCAAAAAAATCATCAACTTTTAGCAACTAATACATTTTAGTTGCTATACATGAGTTTTTGCCAACTAGTTGTAATATGCACAAAATAATTAGTTGCCAAATGTACCCTGGACCCTTTGTAATTATGTCAAAAGCTTGGATATTTCGATAATGTATATTTTGTAACTAATAAAAATAGTTACAAATTAATTAATAAATATTTGCATCTAATTTAGCCACTATCAGTAGTTGCAAATAATATTTTCTGTAATCATAATTTTAGTTGCAGAATCCTTGTTGTAGTTGCCAATTGTGTTCGTGCAAGAATTGACAACCAAATAAATAGTCGCTGATGTGATATTTTGGGCAACAAATTACATTAGTCGCAAATATTAATTTTAGACGCTAAAGGCGGGAATCAATGGGCCCTAGAATTTTATTCCCTTTGGTCGACTAATTGGAATTTAGTTATAAATGTGGGGTATCTGCAATATTTTTGCCTAGTTGCAAAAAAATTGGTTGCAAAAAATACTTTTTCTTGTAGGCATCTTCTGAAGTCAACTCTAAAATAAGCACATTAAACTTCAAAAAAAAAAATTCACATTTAATCTTGCACCAAATCAGCTCCTCATTAACAACCAGCTCCATATAAGCACATTAAACTTCAAAAAAAAAAAAGAGGGCAGCAGATCTGCAGCTTGCACCAATTAACTCCTCAAATCATCGCAACAATTAACTCCTCAAACCAACCTACATTAATCTGCAGTTTTACACTAATACTTGCAGCAAATCTGCAGTTCTGCAACAATTAACTCCTCAAATCATCTGCAACAATTAATCTGCAGTGTGACTCAACTGCATCATCTGCAACAATTAAATCCTCAAACCAACCTACATTAATCTGCAGTTTTACATAATACTTGCAGCAAATCTGCAGTTCTGCAACAATTAACTCCTCAAATCATCTACAACAATTAATCTGCAGTGGTGACTCAACTGCAATTCAATCATTAAACCTGCAGTTTTACACTAACACTTGTAGCAAATCTGCAGTTCGTTCATTTTTGCAACAATTAATCTACAGTGGGACAACTGCAAACTCAATCATTAAACTTACAGTTTTACAATAACATTGCAGCAAATCTGCAGTTCTGCAATAATCAGCTCCTTAAATCAACCTGCATTAATCTGCAGTGCAAAGTAACTACAACTCAACCATTAAACTTACAGTTCAATTAACCATTAATCTGCGTTCAACATTAATATTCACAGCAAATCTGCAAAATCAGAACACCATTAAACTGCAGTTCAACTAACCATTAAACCTGTAGCTCTGCAACAATAATCCCTCAAATCAACCAGAGCCAGAGGCCTCTATAAAGCTCAAATTTCCTCAGTTTCAGTCACCCAACAACAGTGAGCTACCCTTTAACTCATGAAACTGAGCACACTACAGAGAAAACGGCATTCTGCGTCTAGCAAAATTAGATGCAAAAAGTCACATTTAGACGCTAAGCCATTTTTAGCGTCTAAATTTGATAGTCGCCCTTAGTTGCAGTAGGCTGGTCGCAGATTCATACAGCGTCTAAATTTGGTTTAGACGCGTAAAAGTTTTTTTTTTGCAACTAGCAAAATAGTCGTTAAATGCTGGTCCAATTAGTCCCCCAACTTAGACGCTAAAAGTTCAAGGGTAATTGGTAAAATTGTTTAGGACTAATCAATTAGTTGCAAAATATACGTTTTAGTGTCTAATAATTGTCGCGAATCCCACACAAAAATTAGACGCTAAAGGTGTAAGAGTAATTTCGTAAAAGATTTTCGCAACTATTTTATAGTCGACGAATGTACTTTTGGTGACCAAAATTTAGTGGTTAATTGTAATACTTTGACGTGAATGTAAAATCCAAATGGTTTTACGACTATTTTATTAGTAACCGAAGTATCTTTTGGTGACCAAAATTAGTAGTAATTATAATCATTTTAGACGCTGAATGTAGAATCTAATAAGTTTTCACAACTATTTTATTAGTAGCCGAATATATCTTGGTGACTAAATTTAATGTTAATTATGTCATTTTAGATGCTAAATTTAATGCTGCCCAATCTTCCTTCTTGCTCAAGCCAATCCCTAACGGACTCATAGGCACAAGCAATCGCAGTAAATCCATCAATTCAAATATTAGCTTTCTTAACTTTGGGCATAACCTTCCAATGAAACTTCAGTATACAAGGTCAAAGTGAAATGATTCCATTGAATAGGACAACTATACATATGTATTGCAACCATTAACAATCTCTAACTAATAAACAACACTAATGTGAGATATGAAACATGGTTAAACATGAATTAAACAAAAAGAAGTCAGCAAAGGTATCCATT
Organism: Pistacia vera; assembly: GCF_008641045.1. NCBI lineage: Eukaryota > Viridiplantae > Streptophyta > Magnoliopsida > Sapindales > Anacardiaceae > Pistacia > Pistacia vera. The sequence goes on from NW_022195608.1 coordinate 783,183, forward strand.
GTACAATAATGTGATTTGAAATGCAGCTAATAATGTGGTACCAATAATGCATGTACACTTACCACAAGCACCCTATACAGATTCCTACCGCAACTTCTGAATCTCTATGCGCTACAATTGAAAACTATGAAATCTTTATACTTTTGATCACAAGGCAAACACTCATGCAGTGCTCCAAAGTATGTGACAAACAATCATAAATAAATAGTTCTACAAAGCTGAAGGATTAAAGACTTGAATAATTATAATAGGTCCGCAGCCACAAGATCGTGAATGAGTCCAAAACCTGCAGTTAAACCAGAAAGCAGATGCAATCGTTACAAAGAAAACATTTCATTTTCAAATTTGTAGTCATTAAAAGAAATAGGAACCTACAAAAGAACTGATCAGTATACACTGAATGTAACAACAAAATTATAAAACAACACACAAAACGGGCATAAATAAACGATTCAGTTTTTTTATATGAATTCTCAAAACTCAGCCAAAGGTACTAAAGATAAATGAACTAGTTAAACAAGACAAACAACCTATAATATAAAATCAGACCAGATAACGCAGAAGATCAAATTACAAACATAAAATCCTCCTTCACTAAGACTGTATAAATCTAAAATCAATGGTTGCCAATTCTTTCATATTCCACTCTTATCCAAGACTGATTCTAAAATGATCACAATAAAATTATAAACCATAAACCATTTTCAGGAAACCATTATAGCAATTAACCCTAGCATAAAATGGAAGTTTTTATTGCCGTTTGTTTTGTTATTGTAATTGTAATCAAACACAACATTTAAATAAAACATTTAGAAGTAACCCAACAGTGACATTGTCAATGTCTTTAGTTGTTTTGCATAACAAAAACAAAACCAAAGCCTCTCCCATTGAAGGGCACGAGTATACCCTGCAGCATTGAATCCAAGAGACACCACTCCGTTCAGGCATCTATTAAAAGGCTCCTTGCTCTCTCAATTCTCCCACTTGTTGATATCCGACATAATAGAAGTCCAAGAAATCAAACCCCTCTTCCCGGTTGCTAAATATCCTATGAGCATCTCTAATTTCCCACTTAACATACATATTAATAAGGGAAACCAAAACCACCTATCCCCTTCAAATCATTCTTAATAAACAACCGCATGAATCGCATCCCTCTTAACTTGGACAAAACGAACAAGCAATTAGAGCATTAACAAAAGTAAAATTCAAGGGCCTAATATTTTCCTAATCATTTAAAAAACATGAAAATAGCCTCATTCTCATCCCCTGCTCAAGATATCCTAACAATCACATTCCAGAAACAACATTCTTATTCTTATCTCATCAAATATTTGCCTCACGTCACTCACAACCATACACTTCCCATACACATCCACAAGCGAGCATTTCATAATCACATTCCCACAAAACCCACGTTTCACAATCACTCCATGAACCTGCCACGCAAGACCAAGCTCCAATTCCCCACCACAAGACCGCAAAACGCTAGCAAAACTAATCTCATTCGCTAAAATCCCCGCCTATTCATACTACAAACAATACCAACACTTTCTCTGCAAACCCATGTTGCGTATATATACGCGCTAAGCATTGCATTCCAAGACCCACCATCTCTCTCAGGCATTTCATCGAAACAACTCCATGCGTCACTCAAATACCCGCATTTTCATAAAATTCTATAGCTCGGTTCAAGAGAAACGTGGGTGGGCGTGGGACAAAATAGTTCCAATCAGGTAAGCAAAACAAAGAATAGTTCAATCACAGTAAAACATACAATGATTCCAATCTTTGTGCTCCACATGCTGTTTTCTAACAAAACAAAACAGATCAGCACAGTATTAAACTAGTTTCCAAGACTATGAACACTAAATGAATCCTTTATTCTTACTTTGAACTAGGGTGGCAACTCTGTAGCAAGGCTTGATGGGTTGAATACTCTTGGCTACTGAGATTCCAAGCTCAGTGCAATCAACAACAACCAAACGGAGCTTCGAAAAAACGAAGGCAAGAACAGAAGACGGCAATCGGACCTGAGACGATCGGAGGAGGAAGAAGAGAAGTCGGCGGCGCGTGAAATAGAAACGGTGGGCGTAGATCTAAGGAGAGAAGAGAAAGCCATTTGTTGAAAATAACAGTGCTACTTTTCCCAAGGCTTCTCTTTTAACAAGCAGAAACCTAATAAGAGGAACAGAAAAGAAAGGAGAGGGCTGGCTTTTGAGTTTTGAGAGGAGGCAGGCAAGCAGTGGCCAAAATACGAAATGTAGTGTTTTAAAAGCAAAGAAAACAATTGTTTTTTCTCAGTTTTGGGTTAAGAGGTTGTAGAGAATCCCAAATCCATAATAAGGAAATTAAAGTCTAAGATGTCAATAAGACCTCTAAGTCAACAAAGAGAGGATAACTATAATATGACACCAAAATTTCAATTTATTTCAAGGGGAACATGGGGCGCTCAAAATTATCATACAACCTTAGTTGCCAAAAGAGGATAATTGCAACAACTAATTAGTTACGCAATAGTAATTTTAGTCACAAATTAAAATAATATTTTGTCATTTTACCGGGAAAGTTGATTAAAAAAAATTCAAATTTACCGACTAAATACATTTTAGTTGCTATACATGAGTTTTTGCAACTAGTTATATATGCACAAAATAATTAGTTGCCAAATGTACCCTGGGCTCTTTGTAATTATGTCAAAAGCTTGGATATTTCGGTAATTTATTATTTTGTTAATAAAAATAGTTACAAATAATTAATTAATATTGCATCTAATTAGCAACTATTCAGTAGTGCAAATAATTATTTTGTAACCATAATTTTAGTTGCAGAATCCCTTGTTGTAGTGTCAATTGTGTTCGCTAAGAATGGCAACCAAATAAATTGTCGCTGATGTGATATTAGGCAACAATCACATTAGTCGCAAAATATTAATTTTAGACGCTAAAGGTGGGAATAAATTTGCCCTAAATTTTATTCCCTTGGCCGACTAATTTAAATTTAGTACTAAATGAGGGGTATCTGCAACTATTTGCCTAGTTGCAAAAAAATGGTTGCAAAAAGTACTTTTTCTTGTAATGGCCAGAGACAATGCTTTAGTGAAAACATCCGCAATTTGTAGTTTTGAAGGAACTACTGCACAACATTTTGTTTGACAGAAATGATCTCTGATGTAGTGAGCGTCGATTTCGATATGTTGTTCTTGCATGAAAAACAGGATTCGTGCCAAGGCTCCTGCACTGACATTATCACACCATATCACTGGAACAGTAGGCATTTTCAACCTAATTCTGAAAAAACACTTTGCAGCCAAGCGATTCAGTGGCTGTGTGGGCTAAGGCTCTATACTCAGCTTCAGTAGAACTAAGAGCAACAACTTTTTGCTGCGAGAGCTCCACTGTATCAGATTAGGTCCTAGGTAAATGCAGTAGCCACTTGTTGACCTGTCATCCAAATTACTTCCCAATCGCATCTGCATAACATTAACACTTAAGGAGGCTGCTGGTTTAAATGCAGCCATGATATTGTGTTCCCTGATAAATCTGAGCACCTCTCTTGCAGGCTTGCCACTGGAGCTCTGTAGGTGCTTGAAGGAATTGATTGAGTTTATTAACGCAGAAGCTTATATCAGGTTGGTTAATGTTAAATATTGTAATGCTCCCTGTACTTCTATAGAGACTAGGATCCTAAACAAAGGACTATCGGTGGAGAAAAGTTTTGTGCCAACAGTCATTGGAGTTGGACAGGCATGTGCTTCACAGCATTCTTGTTTTTGGTAGTAGATCAACAACATATTTGTTTGGCGAGAGGTGAATCTGAGATGTTCTGAGAGTTCTAACCCCTAAAATATTTGATTGATCCAAGTGCTTTAGGGAGAAATTAAGGTTCAAATCTTGACAAGTTGAAGAATAAATGAATGGTTGGATCCAGTGATGAGATATCATCTACATAGATGAGAATATAGGTACTTGATCCCCTTTTTAAGGATGAAGAGGCTGGAATCAGATATGGAATTCTGAAATCCTTGGCAAGAGTGCCTCCTTCAACTTGTCAAATCAAGCTTAGGGGCTTGTTTAAGACCATAAAGGGCCTTATTGAGCTTGCATACATGAGATGGAAAATGAGGACACTCAAAGCCTTCCGGTTGCTTCATAAACACCGTCTCATTCAAAGTGCCATTAAGGAAAGCATTATTACATCAATTTGTTGTATGTCCCCATATGGGTGACTGCTAAAGTAAGTACAATTCTGATGGTTGAAGGTGATGAATTGGGCTGAAAGTTTCAAAGAAATCCAGGCCAGGTGTTTTGAAAACCTTTTGCAACTAGCCTAGCTTGTACTTTTGTAAAGTCCCATCAGCATTAAATTTAACTCTAAAAACCCACTTGTTTCCAATAATGTTCATATCAGAACTCTTAGGCACAATGTCCAAGTGTTGTTCTTGACAAGAGCATCATACCACTTTGCATAGCTTCTTGCCAAGCTTTGCTAGCCAAAGCCTCTTGAACTGTAGAAGGTTCGGCTGAACCTCTCGCAAGCAAAAAGTTGTTGCTCTTAGTTTACTGAAGCTGAGTATAGAGCCTTAGCCCACCAGCCACTGAAATGCTGGTGCAAAGTGTTTTTTCATTTATCAGCAACCTTTGCTCTAGGACCATAGGATGTTGATTCTTAACACCTTCAGAACCAATGGATAGAGCAGGAAATTGTGAAGGATCTAAATCAACTACAAGTGAGCACGTGGGAAGTTTGTGGGTATATGGGGATGATGTGTTTGGAAAGTGAGAAGGGGCTAAGCAACAAACAGAGAACGATTAGGTAAAGATGTGGATGGGATAGATGAGTTTCCATGGTGAGGAACTGTATTTGGATTTTCAGAATTGGAATTGTTACAATCAGAGGCAGGGTGGAATTTGGAGAACAGAGAATGAGATTGGGGTTACCTTGCCAATTGTTGGAGTAGAACTTGGTTGAAAACAGTTTTCTACAAGAGCAACTGTGGCAGGAGCTTATCATTTGAAGATAGTGTGTGTAATGTATGAACAAAAGGAAATTGAGAAACAGGATTATTTGAGCAGATGAAGGCGTGAGGTGACAGATTGGATTTAGATTGAATGATGGCTAGAGAAGTTACAATTCTCAGCAAATGGAAACTCTTCTCATGAAACCTAACATTAGGAGTGATAAACAGCTTTCCTGTAGGACTTAAACACTTAAAACCCTATGCACAAGACTATAACCTATGAAAACAAATTTCAAAGTATGGAAACTAAATTTATGTGATTAAAGTCTCTAATGTGAGGAAAACATGAACATCCAAAAACTTTGAGAGAAGAATAAGAGGTGATCTATGAAACAATGTTTGATAAGGTGACACAAACTGTAGAACAGATGAAGGCATTTTGTTGATTAAAAATACTGCAGTTTCAAGGCACACCACCAAAAATGCAATGGCATGGATGCATAGGCAAGTAGTGTTAAACCTGTTTCAACAACATGCCTATGTTTTCTTTCACTTCTCCATTTTGGGAATGAACATATGCACATGAATGCCTAAACATAATGCCATTTTGTTCAAGATATGGAATTAGACCTTTATATCACCACCTTGATCGGATTGTAAGCATTTTAGTTTGTAACCAAATTGTCTTTCTACTAAATGATGAAATTAATGAAAACTGAATGGTTTCAGCTTTTGTTCTTAGAGGAAAAAGCCAAGTGAACCTACTGAAATCATCTACAAATTGTACCTAGTACTATTTCCTTCAAATGAGACTATAGGAGCAGGTCCCCAAAGATCATATGAACTAATGCAAAGGTTCAGTAGCTCTAGATGAAGAGGGGGAAACTGTTGTGCAACTTTCAAGTTGACAAGCATCACAAAATGACATGGAGTGAGGAATTTTTGACTTTACTAAAGGATCACTGTTAATTTGACTTATATGACTGAAAACTTCAGTATGAGGATGGCCAAGTCTTTTGTGCCAAGTTAAATTCTTTTAAACTCTTACTAGTTTGAATGTTCAATGCTAGTGTAGATTCAGGACTTAAGTCAGAATCTTGTGTAACTAAGGACTAATAGAACTAGATGTTAAATACGTATCAACCTTCAAGTTAGATTCACACAATGCAGTGTTCATATAAGGTAATTCAGTAGAGGAATCAACAGGGAGATGATCAGTATTTTTTTATGAGCAGAGGAATTATTACACATACTCAAATGGACTTACAATTGTCATTTAGATTCTCAGAGTTATTAGAGTCTTCTAACATAGACTTTTTACACAAAATGAACTGGAACATATTTACTAGGCTGAGATGGTAAGGAGACACAAAGGATTAACACCAATTGAGACAGACTGATCATTGCAATTTGCAGGATAGTTAGAGGTAAGATTCAACTGATATAGTCCTGCTTTAAGCTCTCCTGCAGAAGGACTTTTGGTAACCTTGTCCTAACAACACAACAATCAGAATGAAACTCAACCACAACATTATTGTCTTTAGTAAACTTTGAAATACTAAGTAGGTTTTTTGTGATATTAGGGACACACAAAACATTTTTCAAATGGAGGCATTTAGATTGCAAGGAACAGGTAATGATGTAAAGCCAATATGAGAAATGTTTAGGAACTTACCATTGCCAACTTGTAATTGCTCAGCTCCCTCATAATTCCTGCTGCTATGCATTTGACTCAGATCAGATGTGACATGATCAGTAGCTCCGGAGTCAATTAACCAGGCTGGATCCTGTGCAGTAGTCTGGTTTGTAACCATGGAAGACCATTTGACAAGTGAGGAGCTGCAAAATAAGCCTGACTAGGTGAAAAAGACTGCTGACTGGGAACTATGAACACTGAATTTCCACCATTAGAAGCTGATGAAGTAAGTGTTGGCCTCTGGAGAATTCTTGTGTAGAGTGAAATCCATGGGAGGAATGAGCAGGATTAGGTATAAATTGAGATGATCCCAGTATAAGAATTACCAGCAGTAAAAATGTGCAGCTGTTGATTTCCAAAGTTACTAGATCCAAACCGACTGCCCTATCCAACAGAATGTGTGTAGAAGAAAGTTTCCTAAATTTCCAGAATTGAAAGAGCCAGAAGACTCAAACTATGGTGGAGATCCAAACTGTGGAGGACGTCCATTGTAGTTGGAGTTATATCTATGGTAACATTGGACTGCTGTATGTCCTATCTGCGCAGACTTGACATATAGGTCTTCCTTTAGAAATGCCTCTACCACGACCTCTGTGTGTAGTTTGAAACCGATGGTCTAAGGTATGAACTTGTGATTCAAACTGTCCTGAATAAGAGGTTGGACGAAAGTGACCAGGTGAACCAGCAAATCCAGAGGGTGGTTATAGTGAGAGGAACAGATCTGATACGGCTGTGAAGTAGGCATTGTAGTTACAGCAGATGCAGGCACAGAAGTAACCAGAATTACTAGATATGCCTGACGAATTACCAGAATAATGATTGCAGCAAGATGTACTGAACTGTTTGGGAAATCCACAGTGTTGAATTTTTCAATACCATTTCATACTTTTGCAGCAAATATTGTGTTCTTGCAACGTAACAGAGTCAAATTTAGATTCAATTCTGGATGTTAAATTGACGACAACAACGTCAAATTCTGGTCCTAATCCATCCAGAATATGTTGAAGTAAATCTTCACCAACACAACCTGACCACTGCAGTTCAAACTTTCGGCAATTTTTCATCTTTTAAAGTAATCACCAATTGTTAAATTTCCTTTTGAGTACTTTGTAATAAAGTTTTCAAATGTAGAGCTCTAGCCTTTGAATCACTCAAAAATTCATGTTCAAGTGTAAGCCAAATGTCAGTAGACGTCTGACATTTGACACAGAGCTAAACATGCATTCTGAAATAGACGCTAATAACCAAGTAACAAGGAACTTATCAGTGCGTTTCCAAGCTAAATAAGCTGGATTAATACGCTGTCCAGTACTAGATTTACCTCATCTTTGACTTCAACACTGAAAAAATGATAAACTGTAAGAATGAACTTGATACAAATTTGTTAAACTTTTCAGTGCTAGTTCAACAAAATTTTTATGAAAAGGCCTAAGATTTTTGAAAGAATTACTATAAAATATGAAGGAGTTGCTTTGCTATAGTTTTATTTCAGAGATTGATATGCTACACTGAAAGGTACCTTCAATTTGTTCAGAAGAGACAAACCTGAAATTGGGGATATTGTGTTATCTTCCTCAATGCCCAAAGGATGATTCTCATAGCCAAAATCAGGGGCAAGCTTGGGGCAGAGAAGCATGCTTGTGCTCGTTGAATTAGATATTCCTCGGCCATATCAGTATAATAAACCATTTCTTGGATTGTGCACGTAAACCTGATGCGAATCTTTGTATTTTCATTCGATGCTAGATCTTCCATTTTGGTTTTTATATAGCTTGCCAAACAACTTTTTGGTTCAATTTAGGTGCTGGAATAAGTTTAAGAAAAGTTTCTGTCAAAGGTGTCTTTGTTATCAGTGATGTCTTGAGCAAAGTAAAAACCTGAAGGAAGACATATAGTTAATATCTGTGACATATGAAAAAATTCTTGAATAATCATCGCCACAGCAAGGGGTGCATACTCATTGCTCCTCTGTTGTGCTTCCATCGATGAGTCCTACCTTCGAAGGAAAGAAAGGCTAGCTTCAGTTGATGGGGGCATTTCTTCTAATTCATCACTACTATCAGTTGAGTCAGTTCTTTAACAAACTCCCCTATATCCATGCTCCTACAGTCACAAATGGCTTCTGTAATGACTCAATGAGCACAATCGTCATCTCTCCAATGAAGGAACTCAGCAAAGTATCATCAATATTCAATTTTGTCTCTTGCAATGATGTACCGCTGCATTTGGGGTATAACAACATGTTCTTGCATGTTCATATAAATTGTTCATGCAACCTATCCCCACCATTTGTGGATGATTACGGATGCGCTGATGATTGTTCCTCATTTGAAGAAGATTAAATAGTGTACTGAGTAGAGAAAACCAAGTAGAAAAACCATTTTAGGGAAAGTATGTATATAGTAAGTTAAAGGAATGTGCGTCGTTGCCTGTGCAGTAAGTACTTATGTATATAAGTTAAAGGAAAGGAGATCAATTTAGCCCAAAGTTTGTTATTTTGTAAATTGACATCATACAAATTGCTTTGAGCTCACACGCAAGAGCCATTTACCGAAATGTGTCTACACTCTACATTAGAAGCCTATCATATGGACCTTGAGTATTCATGAGGTTTGTGCATATCACATTATCCGAATCCATCTTATTTGTATGGATAAACTGTTTGAGCTTCACATGAGCGATCTTTATTATTAGAATTGTGTCTACTTAGTTTATAGAATAATCCTGATGAACTTTGTATTCTTGTGAGATCGGTCAAATTGCATTTTTGAAGTCCCACCTTATGGACCTCACGCTCCACCATCAGATTGCAAGTTAGTTCAAATAGCAATTTTAATCACTTAGATACCTTATAAATAGCCTAGTTCATGTGTTTTGCTTCTGATGGTATTATTTATTAGAATATCAGAAAATTTTTGAAATATCAATTGAACCATTGGGTCATTTTTGTACCTCGGGTTAGCTTAATGAATTTATCAAATTACAATTTACAACCATGTACTTTTATGCTAAGTTGTGCTTGGGTTTTTGGAAGTTAGTGAGAGATTGTCCACACAAAAAGATTTTCCTAAATGCCATATAGAGATGGGGAGTTTTTAAAGCAAAAACGCCATGTTCTATTCATTGCCTTAATTTATGTATATGTATTTATATGACAATGCAATCTCATGGAGAAATACAATACTAGAGTTTCAATTACAAATTCTCACTCTGATACACATAATAAGAAGATATATTCTTTCATAGTAAGTGAATAAAGATGTCCTCAATTTTCTGGTTTGGCTCTCTAAGAAAGGTATCAGTTAAAACCGATTCAGACACCAAAGAGGCCACCATAAGACGCAAGGCCTGCAATGAAAGAAAAGTTTACAAAGTATCAGCAAGGGAGTAAATAAATTATTCAGATAATCTGATCTGGGTTCTCATGGCATAAAAATTTCTGAATCAGGGCTCTCGCCGTTTAGCCTAATAAGTAAGAGGTAGCACCGCGACAATAGTAAAATTTGTGACAGCTATAATATGCATTGTTCAATGAGGGTAGTGGGATGGAATTTGGCAGAATAATGGATGAAGTGAACATAGCAGCTACAGCTGGTGCTTGCTTTCTCCTATGGAACCTCGTTTTGTTTTACTTCTACACTCACTTACTATCCCTAAGAACTTGGTGCAGTAAAAGATTCCTAAATAGAGATCTAGAAGAAAGGGAAATTTGAACATAGCTTTGAATTCAATGAAGTTTGAAAAATCAAGGAAAACAATGCAAGGATTTATAAAGTGGTTTTATCCTACAATCTATCATCAAGCTGTCTTGATATGTCATTGTCTTGCAATTCAATAAGATTCAAGGAATTATATAACGATTCAAATTATCAGGAAATGAAAACCTTGAGAATTTTAAAATCGAACGAATTAGCTGATCTTGTAGTCACACTTCGAAGCTAATAAGACTGCTAATGTTCTGCCCAATATGAGGCAGAAACCTTAAAATACAGTAGATGCAACCCACAAGGAGATTTTTCCCTGCTAATCATGTCTTACTTAATAATGTAACTAAGGTGTACTAAGGGCTAAACTGCTGACAAAACCGGAAAATATCTTACACTACAATGCACCTCTTGTACCAAATCTTTTATATAATTATACTGCAATAATACCCTCTAAGAAAGAGCAAACCAGAATACAAAGACAAACTATAACACATACATAAATAGGTTTCTCATGAACAACATTCCATACATAAATTGATTTATGATTTTCCAAATATATAGTAACATTCTACCCTGTCACTCAAAAAAGGAAAGATAAATCTGTTAGACTGAACATGATTGATATATATAAAACTTGCCTGTCAAATTTCACAAAATTTTATAATAAGGCCTAAAGATTTTTGAAAGAATTTCAATTTAAAACAAAAAATCATGATTTGCTTTTTATTTCAGAATTGAATATGCTAACTCACCTCCTCATACCCCACTTTCACAAGACGCACCTCGATGTCATTGAAAGTTACCTTCAATTTCTTTAAAACAGAAAGACATGAGATTGGTGATATAGGCGTTATGGTCAGATTGTCAGTTATGGTGAACATTGCAGGTCCCTTAACAAATCCTCCTTTTGCAGTGTCCTTAGAGCTTGACTCAGGATCCACAGCAGTTAAACGTGAAATTCCCGTTGTGGGAACAATTGTTTCATCAGAAATCAGTTTGTCTTCACCATATATATAATAGTAAGGTGGATGTTTATCTTCCTCAATGCCCAAAGGATGATTCTCATAGCCAAAATTAGGGGCAAGCTTGGGACTGAGAAGCATTTCCTTGTGCTTATTTGATTTCAGAAATTGGTCTGCATCAAGTTCGTGAATGCTATTGTACAGATGATTTATGCATCCTTTCCAAGTGCCGATGTGCATCTTCAATGCATAACCAAGTGGAACAGTAAGGAAACTGAAGAGTAAATTAACAAAAGCTTCACTTGTTTCTGCATAATAAACCATCTTCTTGGATTTGCTGACTATAAGCTTGATCATGAAAGTCTTCCCGCTTACATCTGTTGCTGATTCCTCCCTTCCAGATTTGCTGATATCAAAATATTTTTGGTCCAACTCAGGCGTTGGACTGTGCTTCAAAAAAGTTCCTGTCAAAGGTGTTTTTGATACCAGTGACATCTTGAGCAAAGTCAAAACCTAAAAGAATACATCTGGTCACTAATCTACTATCTAAAAGCATTACCTCAAATCATGATTGAAAATCACTAGTTACCTCATCTACTCCTATGTCAAGATTGCACTCCTCGGTGGTGCTTCCGTCGGTCAGTCCTAGATTGAAGAGTAGAGAAAGGCTTTCTTCAGTTGATGGGGGCATTACTCGTAATTCATCACTTATCATAAGTCGGGTCATTTCTTTAACAAACACCCCTCTATCTTTAGCAAGAAACTTCTCAATATTTAGGCACTCTCCAAAGGGACAAATAACGTCTCTATAGTGACTTAAATGAGTGCAACTACTGGGATTGCCAAGAAAGTACCTCGGCGGCTCAGTCTCATCAACATTCAATTGTAGTCTCCTGCACTGAACTGCAGCTGCATTTCTGGGATAAAACAACATTTTTTTGCATGATTCAGTCCTAAATAATTTCACATCAAGATTCTCAATGCATTCATATAAATTGTTCATGCAGCCTATCCCCATTGTTGGAGGTCGATTACGGATGAGCCTGATGATTGTTCCCATTGGCATCGTCAAGAAACTGAAGAGGACATCAATAAATTCCTCATTAGATTCAGCAAATATAATTTTTTTGCTCACCTTGTCCACCAAGGCCTTCAAACTAATAGGTTTTACATGTTCTTCATCCATTGATTATATGTTTTCTCTTCTTTCTCCGTTTCAGGTGCCCAAACCTACAAGTCAGAGAAAAAGTTAATTGATGATTTTTGTTATCTGTTTGAAGCCTTTTTCATTCACTTAAAGAATTGTAAAAAGTTCTATTTCCACTGAAACATGCGCACTGATATGATTGGAATTTCAGCTTTTTGCAAGTTAAATTTGTTTATCACATACTGGAACTTAATTATTTCCAGAATATACCCATTTTCATGAAGTAAAATGATAACTTAATTTAAAGACTGTGATCCAAATTAAGCTGTTGTCCGCAGGAAATATTTATGCATTGTAAAATTAATCCCAAAACAAAAAAAGAAACTGCTCACACTATTAAGAGAGCAAGGTAGTAAATATTCTGAGAAAATAATTGTTCATTATAAGTGGAAGTCTGGAACTAAACCATTAAAATTAATCCCATTGAAATCACTCTAATCTTCAATGTTTATAGCCTTGTGGGGGTTGAAATAACAGTTAAATCATTCCAAGCATGTATAATTGAAGAAGATTAAACAACTAACAGAAAAGTCTCTACAGACCAAAACTCGTATATCAGCTAGCTCAAGAACCCAACATTATATAAGAAGTGATGATTTATGATGAAGTTATGTATGGTACCTGATGATCGCCAAATGCAGCTAGTTAGCTAGATCGTGTTGCTTGAGAAGTGTAATGAAGGACTTAGGAAAGGTCGGAGAGCGAAGAGAAAAACAAGTAGAAAAGCAGTTTTAGAGACAGCAAAGTAAGTTAAAGGTGCATCACTTTGTGTAGACCAATCATCTCTAGCAATCTTTGGGAAAATAATTTCTTTGTGGATTAGGAACAGTCCTATAATTGACCCGACTTTTTATGTATCTCGGAATAATAAGTGAATTTGTGTATAATTTTTTTTTTTTTTTTTTTAATTTTGGTTAACCGAGGTGTCCGTTCAGTTTATGTGCTCTTAACTGCAACCCATCCCTATAGTCTTAGGTAAATCACCTCGTCCTAACAAGGAATCAAACCTGAAACTATGGGATGAAGTCATGCACAATCCCTTAATTTGTGTTTACCGTTGGACTATCTTGGGTGGATAATTTGTGTCCAATTTGTATGAATTTGTTTTTGATCTTATTCAAATTTATTTTCAGGTTTCAAATAAGCTTTTGAAATTTACATACTTTTGTTTGAGATTATAAGTAAGTTCATTTACCCAAAATGCGTCTCATAAGGTTATGGTATATACTATATCACATTACCAAAAATCAGTATATACCATATCACATTACCAAAAATCTTATGGACCTCACACCACACAATTAGATTGCAAATTAATTCAAATAGCAATTGTAATCACTCATATACATACAAATGGCGTATTTCATGTGTTTTGCTTCTAACGGTACAATATTACTTATCATAATATCAAAAAAAACTTGAAATATAATTTGAACCTCATAACTACTAATGAGTGATTTAGTGGTAAAAAAAAAAAAAAAAAAAAAAAAGAGGTTTCATAAGTTTTTTAATTCGAGTCTTTATAGTCCCTAATAGAGGTGGCCATTAAAGGGTTTATCTTATCATCAATTTCTGGGTAAACTGGCTCAGGCGTCTCTGATCACCCAAAAAAAAAAAAAAAAATGAACCCTGTTTCAGGAAAATTATGTCATTTTTGTACCTCAGGTTAGCTTAATGAACTTATCAAATTACAATCATGTGCGTTTTTGCTAAGTTGTGTCGGTAACCCAACTCAATAGCAGGAATTTTAAATTTCTTGTGGTGTTAACGACAGTTACGTAATCAGAAGACAATAGACAAGTAAAATATTGCACACAAAAAATTTTCTGAGGGCACCCAAATAATCCAAACATGTACAGCCCGAAAGAAATAACAAAGCAATTACAATGGGCCTATTTGCTGATTAAGCCCATATCTACTTAATATAATAAGCCCATCAAAATCCATAATAATGGTTAATGTAAATGCTGCCTTGATAAGGCATTTCGATGTTGATAACTTAAAAATTCCTCTCTTCAATGGTACTGATTCTATCCATTAGTCCTACCTTGGATAGTACAGAATGGCTTGCTTCTGCTGATGAGGGCTGTACTTGGAATTCAATATTTATCATGAATAGAATCAATACTTTAAAAAGCAAACCTCTATCTGGAGAATCAAAACCTCCACTTGATTATTCTTCTCAGAGTATTGCTTCTCATTACGCATTTGCCCTCCACATTTACAAATGAATAAATACTACCAACCATACAATCGAACAAAAGTTTTACGAAATTCATGTAAAATGATTATTCCGTCCTATGTTTTTTGCCTGGTTGTATAATTCAATTGTAAACATAAGATTATTCCAATCCAAATATTCTTCACGTCAGGATTCTTAATGTTTTCATACAAACTACACATGCAACCTATTAATCTCATTTGTGGTGGTTGATTAGAAGTAAGCCTGATGATTGTTCCCATGGCCATTGGCAAGAAACTAAAGAGGACATAAGTAACATCTTCATCTGATTCAGCAAATATAACTCTGTTGTTCTCTTTGTCCAACCAGGCCTTCAAGCTAATTGCTATGGTTTGTTCCGTATTCATTGTGTATATTCTTCCAAGTTTTCCTTTGTTCAAATACTGATACCAACCTGAATAACCATTGGTTAATCAATTCTTTAAGGCTGAAGCTAGTGTTCCATGCATTTCAAGAACTGTAAAAATTCACAAACTACCAAGTACAAGATAATTGATTATCCCATCATTCTTAATTATTAAAACCACCATCTGATATCAAATTAGGGTCATTTTTTCTCGAAACCGAAGTTTACTGCCCACATCTGAAAAAATGTATGAATGTGTAATTTATTTGCTTTCAATTAAGCCAGTGTTTCAGTCCTCAAACACCATGCCATTGGCCTATTCATGCACCGTCTTCTGGAAATTTTACAAAAATAAAAATTTCAGAAGTTTAGCTTCCCTAACTCGCATAAAAACCTGAAAGTTGTAATGCAGACATCCTGTTTCTCAATATTTGCAAATTAGAAGGAAAACATAGTTTTTGGAAGAAAGAAAGATGGTACACACAGAAGCAAACTCAAAATTGCCAATACTATGCAAATCTTTTGTAGTAACATATTTATATAACATTGCAACCCCCTCTGGTGTAAGAGCATACCAGATTATAAGCACAAATTCTAACACATATATAAATTGGTTTCACATTCTTAACAACATCTCATATTTTAGCTGAAATAAGATCATCATGACTGTTCTGGATTTAGCTCTCTCAGAAAGGCATTGGTCAAAGCAAATTTAGATACAAAAGAAGCCATCAATAGACGCAAAGCCTGCAAAGTAAAACAAATTCATAAGGTATCAACGGGAGAATGGAATATCATGCTTTCAAATCATCTTCAATGGATATTCATCTTGAACAGCTTCTGAATCAAAACTCTCCATTTGTACAGTCTAATTAATGGGAGGCGGTAATGCAGCCGCAAAAATCGAATTGGCAGTAGCTTAGTGTGGTAGATTCTTGGCTTGGCACAATAAACTGATAGCATTTGTATTTTACTTCTATACTGTCACTTACTATTGATTGAAAAAAATGCATTTGCAGATGGCAATGCCTTGCAATTTGACAAGACTTACAACATAAAAATAATAAAAGATACAGAGTATGGGAATCTAAAACCTTATGAAGAAATGAGCTATTTGGCTGATGTAGTTCTTCTTTGTTACTTTAAAGCTAATAAGACTTCTAATGCTCTTGCCAATGTGAGGAAAAACCTTAAAATAAACGTATGAAACTTTATATTGTTTGCTGCATCTTGCTGGGTAAATTTTGGTATGATGCAGCGAGTTAGGGTAACAATAAACTTAGCGCTCGAGTATACCTTTAAAACTGATAAACAAGTCTCAATCAAAAAAATTTAAGCCTTAAATTTGAAAGAAAATCTGAATAATTCATTGAATATTCTATATCTTTAAAAGAAAAGTATAATAAGTTTATATAGGTGGCCAATTCTAACAAGGCTCCCAATTAAATAAAGAAATTAAATCCTAATTATAAAATAAGAAAGTAAAATTTAACTAAATTAAAACTTCTTAAATCAACTAACCTCCTAATTAAAATAGAAAACTACTTGAATTCTTAATATGAAACCCTAATCAAATAAAGAAAGGAAAACAAAATTAAATTCTAATTTAACACTATTTTCGCTACATCAATGTGATTATGTCCCATAATTATATTTTGCACTAAGAAAATGAAAATAATATATGTAGCTGGTCTCATCATACTTTATGGCTTCCAATAGTAAAATTCTAGCAGGTTAGGCAAAATGAAAGAAAGTTAAATCATAGGGACTTGAATTTCGAAGAAATTCTTAAAGGTTGTATGCCAAAATCACCATGCATTTCTATGACAAGGTCACAAAATAGTCAAAAGAAACTATTATCAGAAATCGTGGGATGTTTTGATAGAGTTAAATACTAAAATATTTATGTCAACTTACCTTCTCACTGTCCACATGCACAACAAACTCCTCAGTATCGCTTAAAGGCACTTTCAATTTGTTCAGAAGAGAGAGACTTTGGACTTGAGACATGGGTGTGATGATCAGATTGTCAGTTACGGTAAACATTGCTGGTCCAGCCACAAATCCTCCTCTTGTGGCTTCCTTAAAATGAGACTTAGGATCCTTGACAATTAAAACTTGACCATCAGAAGTTGAAGGAAATGCAGAAGGAATTTCACCATCAGAAGTCAGTTTCATTCCATAGTTATAACCATTATAACCCCTAATAGAGTATGTTGGGTGCAAACCTTCTTTAATGCCTAAAGGATGGTTCTCATAGCTAAAATCAGGGGCAAGCTTCGGACTGATGAGCATTTCCTTATGCTCATTAGATTTCAAGTATTTATCAACATCGAGTTCTTGAACACTATTGTACAGGTTAGTTAAGGATCCTTTTGAAATGCTATTCTGCATTTCTTTTATTATATAACCAAGTGGAACAGTTAGGAAACTGGAGACTAAATCAACAAATTTTTCACTTGCTTCGGCACAACAAACCATTTTCTTGGATTTGCTGATGATAAGCTTCACATGAATCTTCCCAACCACATTTGATTCTGGTTCTTCTACTGTAGATTCAACATAGATGTTCTGATCAAAATCTTCTATGCTGAACTTTGGTGCTGAATTTCGTTTCAACAAAGTTTCTGTTAAAGGTTTCTTTGACACCATTGAGCACTTGAGCAAAGTGAGAATCTGAAAGAAGGCATCAGGTCACGAACACATATTCAGAGAGATGATAGTAGATCAAATTCAAAAGCCCTACTTTTAGCCAATTATGATTGTTAATTAGTTAGCTTCTAACATTTTTAGCTTGACTGCGAAACATTTTTTCTTTTAATCCCCATCATTTACTTCTAAAAAAGCAAACTGCATTGAAGGTGAATTATTTCCAGGAGATGTTCATCATGAGTACAAATTGGTTTCTTCATGTACTAAGTTTGATCATACAAAACGATTCTTAACTACAAATAATGGTAGAATCTTATAAAATTATTAAATTTTAGAATCAGAATGAAATAGTTACCTCATCTACTCCTATGTCGATGTTGTACTCCTCAATGGCGCTACAGTCCATGAGTCCTAGCTTGGACATTATAGAAAGGCTTGCTTCTCATGATGAAGGCTTTACTTGTAATTCATCACTTATTATAAATTGGGTCAGTCCTTTAACAAACACTCCTCTATCTCGAGCATCAAAAACTAACTTTTGTTCTGCCTTTTCTGACAACTCGATCGTCCTATTCATGAGCCGTCCACATTCGCAAACAGCATTAGGGTAGAGACTCAGTAATTTGTGCCCAGAAAGGTTACCATCCGTAGTGCACAAGAAGTACCTCGGCAGCTCCCCATCGTCAATTTGCAGTTTTAGTCTCTTGTTCTGAGGTGCAGCGGCATTTCTGGGGCATAGCAACATGGTCTTGCATGCTTCAGTCCGGAAATACTGCATGTCAAGGTTCTTAATGCTTTCATACAAATTTTTCATGCAACCTACCTCCACTGTTGGTGGTTGATTATGATTAGAAATAAGCCTGATGATTGTTCCCATGGGCATTGTCAAGAAGCTAAAGAGAACATCAGTAAAGTCCACATCTGATTCCGCAAATATAACTCTGTTGTTCTCTTTATCCACCAAGGCCTTCAAGCTAATTGCTTTTGCTTCTTCCGTAGCCATTGAGAATATGCTTTCAAATCTTGCTTTGTTCAGATACTGAATACAACCTGCAAAATCCACGCTTAATCAATTACTTATCTGAGCCTGAAGCCTTGTGTTCATACACTTCAAGAAATTTTGAAATCTATGCAAAAGCTCATTTTCTGGCTAAAAGCATATATAGTTATTGGATTTCGTAAAATCTAATAGCAAAAAGCAGCAACTTAACAAATAGCCATTTTCTTGAAACAAGGAAAAGGATTAATTGATTCAAAAGCACCATGATTCTAAGCTGATCTCCGCAGGGCTGGAAGATTTAAGGACTTTTTCTTAGTGCAAATGTTCACATACATATTGTCAATACATTAAGAAAAAACATAAATCATTGAACAAAGTAATGAATTTTATATAAACTTCTACATAAACTTACTTAAAGGAGTTCAATGGGCTAGAAATGAACATCATCAGAAAAATCAAAACAATAAGATGGTGGAGATGTGATCATTAATTAAGGTTTACAAGTCGTTAAAATCTTGAATGTTTAGAGCTTTCTGGGATTGAAATAATGATTAAAACATTCTAAACACTGACGAATAAAAGCTGAGATAAAATGACTAATACAAGTAATAATTCTACAGAGAAAACAGCCCATATAGTCATGCGATTAACTCTAGCTCAGATGCTCAAGAACTTAACTTCAAAAGTAACTGATGTTATATGACAAAAACATATATAGTACCTGATCACCAAGCTACTGTTGCTGGAGAGGAGTTCAATGAAGGATTCTGGGAGCAGAGAGCAGAGAAAATCAAGTAGAAGAGAGGTTTTAAGAAAGTTAAAAAGTGCATCCATACATGTGTGGTCCACTAACTTTAGCAACTCCCTTTTGAAGGCCAAAATTCTTAAGGGAGAAGAAATGAACAGTCCAGTACTTGACTTGACTTGACTTTGGATCTTCTTGTAACAGAGAAAATATATATTCTTAGAGAAAATGGAACTAAGCGACTGTTAATTTTAAAGGTGTATCCCTACATGTGTGGTCCATCATCTTTAGCAACTTCCTTTTTAAAGCAAGAATTCTTAAGTGAGAAAAAATTAACAGTCCAAAACATGTAACTTAAGCTAACAAAAATGTTGCAACTCTACGGACGAATACATTATAAAGTAAGATATGGTGCCTGGTTTCCAGCTAGTACATTGCTGGAAAGAAGTGTAATAAGATTTTAGAGAGAATAAAAGAGTGTATTGAGCAGAAAATTTTAGGAAAGAATATATACAGTAAGTTAAGGGTGCAGTAGTACTATTTATCATCTGTAGCTTCTTAATGAAGAAAAAATGAACAGTCCTGCATGCCTTGAATATTGCTATATCTTCTTGGAAAATAGAAAATTTATGGAAAGGATAGAACCAGGTTATGAGAGAAGTAAAGAATGATGGAGCAATAATGCATGAATGATACCAAGGCAAGGTGGATTAATTGATGAAGGAAGTTGAAAGAGCTAAAATGACTCAAAATTAATATATATGGGTATAGCCAAGAGTTTGGTTATTTTGTAATTTTGTTGACATAATTTGTGTTCTTGGTCAAGGGAAAGGTTACTTTTGTAATTAACATATGGATATATTCATTAATCAGTATAAAGAAAATTCACAAGCTACCAGTTACAAGATAATTCATTATCTCTTCATTCTTAACTATTAACACCACTATCTGATGTCAAATTAGGGTCACTTTTTCTTGGAAACAAAGTTTACTTCCCACATCTTAAACAAAATGTATGAATGTATAATTTATTGGCTTTCAGTTGGGCCAATGTTTCAGTCCACAAACACCATGTCATTAGCCTATTCATGCATCTTGCTTTTGGAAATTTTATAAAAATAAAAATTTCAAAAGTTTAGCTTCCCAAACTCGCATAAACCTGAAAGTTGTAACGCAAATGTCCTGTTTCTCAATTTGTGCATATTAGAAGAAAAACATAGTTTTGTCTTGTGTGTTTGTGAGAAAGAGAGATGGTACACACAAAGCAAACTCAAAATTGCCAATACAATGCAAATCCTTTGGAGTAATATATTTATATGCAATACCCTCTGGTCTAAAGAGCATACCAGAGTACAAACACAAATTTCAACACAATATATAAATAGGTTTCACATGAATAACATTTCATATTTTAGCTGAAATAAGATTATCCTGACTGTATTGGATTTGGCTCTCTCATAAAGGTATTAGTCAGAGCAGATTCAGATACAAAAGATGCCACCAATAGACGTAAAACCTGCAAAGTAAAACAAATTCATAAGGTATCAACAAGGGAATGGATATCATGCTTTCAGATAATCTTCAGTAGATTCTCTTCTTAGAACAGATTTTAAATTAAAACTCTCCTTTTGTATAGTCTAATTAATTGGAGGTGGTAATGCAGCAGCAAAAATAGAATTGGCAGTAGCTTAGAGTGGTACATTATTGGCTTGGCAGAATAAACTCATAGCATTTGTATTTTACTTCTATATTGTCACTTACTATTGAATAAATCACCATGCATAACAAGATCTCAAAATAGTCAAAAGAAACTACTATCAGAAATCATGGGATGATTTGTTAGAGTTTAATAATGAAATACAATTCATGTCAACTGACCGTCTCACTGCCCACATTCACAACACGCTCCTCAATATCGCTGAAAGGTACCTTCAATTTGGTCAGAGGAGACAGACTTTGGACTTGAGATATGGGTGTGATGATCAGATTGTCAGTTACGGTAAACATTCTTGGTCCAGTCACAAATCCTCCTCTTGTGGCTTCTTTAAAATGAGACTTAGGATCCTTGACAGTTAAAATTGAACTTCTCCGATTATATCCAGAAGGAATTTGACCATCAGAAGTCAGTTCAAAACTTACAGCATAAGACCTACTACCATAATCTGCTGCAAAACAGTATGTTGGGTGCAAACCTTCTTCAATGCCTTAAGGATGGTTCTCATAGCTAAAATCAGGGGCGAGCTTCGGACTGATGAGCATTTTCTTGTGCTCGTTAGATTTCAAGTATTTCTC
The DNA here is from genome assembly GCF_008641045.1 of Pistacia vera. Taxonomy (NCBI): domain Eukaryota; kingdom Viridiplantae; phylum Streptophyta; class Magnoliopsida; order Sapindales; family Anacardiaceae; genus Pistacia; species Pistacia vera. Next base: position 804,992 of record NW_022195608.1, read on the forward strand.
AGTATCGAGTTCCTTAACACTATTGTACAGGTGAGTTAAGGATCCTTTGGAAATGCCACTCTGCATTTCTCTTATTATATAGCCAAGTGGAACAGTTAGGAAACTGGAGACTAAATTAACAAATTCTTCACTTGCTTCGGCATACCAAACCATTTTCCTGGATTTGCTGATGATAAGCTTTACATGAATCTTCCCATCCACATTTGATTTTGGTTCTTCTACAGTAGATTCAACATTGATATTCTGATCAAAATCTTTTTTGCTGAACTTTGGTGCTGAGTTTTGTTTCAACAAAGTTTCTGTCAAAGGTTTCTTTGACACTAGAGAGCACTTGAGCAAAGTGAGAACCTGAAAGAAGGCATTAGGTCACGAACACAACCACTGTTCAGCTATCTACCAAATTGTGAAATTATTAATCATGCTCAGAGAGCTGATATAATAAAAGATGATAGTAGATCAAATTCAAAAGCCCTACTTTTTGCCAATTATAACTGTTGATCAGTTAGAATCCAAAATTTTTAGCTTCACTGTGAAACCTTTTTTTTTTTTTTTTTCCTTTTTTATTTTAATCCCCATCCTTTACTTGGAAAAAAGCAATCTGCATTGAAGTGAATTATTTCCAGGAGATGTTCATCACGATTCACTAGTACAAATTGGTTTCTTCATGTACTAAGTTTGATCATACAAAGCAATTCTTAACTACAAATAATGGTAGAATTTGATAAAATTATTAAATTTTAGAACCAGAATGAAGTAATTACCTCATCTACTCCTATGTCGATGTTGTACTCCTCAATGGTGCTACTGTCCATGAGTCCTAGCTTAGACACTACAGAAAGGCTTGCTTCTATTGATGAGGGCTTTACTTGTAATTCATCAATTATTATAAATTGGTTCAGTCCTTTAACAAACACTCCTCTATCTCGAGCATCAAAAACAGTCTTCTCTGACAACTCAATCGTCGTATCCATGAGCTGTCCACATTCACAAACAGCATTAGGGTAGAGACTCAGTTTGTGCCCGAAAAGGGTACAATCCGTAGTGCACAAGAAGTACCTCGGCTGCTCACCATCGTCAATTTGCAATTTTAGTCTCTTGTTCTGAGGTGCAGCGCAATTTCTGGGGCATAGCAACATGGTCTTGCATGCTTCAGTCCGGAAACGCTGCATGTCAAGGTTCTTAATGCTTTCATACAAATTGTTCATGCAACCCATCCCCACTGTTGGTGGTTGATTATGATTAGAAATAAGCCTGATGATTGTTCCCATGGGCATTGTCAAGAAGCTAAAGAGAACGTCAGTAAAGTCCTCATCTGATTCCACAAATATAACTCTGTTGTTCTCTTTATCCACCAAGGCCTTCAAGCTAATTGCTCTTGCTTCTTCCGTAGTCATTGAGTATATACTCTCAAATCTTGGTTTGTTCAAATTCTGAATACAACCTGCAAAATCAATGCTTAATCAATTACTTATCTAAGCCTGAAGCCTTGTGTTCATACACTTCAAGAAATTTTGAAATCTATGCAAAAGCTCATTTTTGCTAAAAGCATATATAGTTATTGGATTTCATAAACAAAATCTAATTGCAAAAGGCAGAAACTCAACAAATAGCCATTTTCCTGAAACAAGGAAAACGATAAATTGATTCAAAAACACCATGATTCTAAGCTGATCTCCACAAGGCTGGAAGATTTAAGGACTTTTTATCAGTGCAAATGTTCACATACATATTGTACAATAAGAAAAAAAACATAAATCATTGAACGAAGTAATGAGTTTTAGATGAACTTTTGCATAAACTTACTTAAAGGAGTTCAATGGGCTAGAAAAAACAAGAAGATGGTGGAGATGTGTATTGATCATTTATTAAGGTTTAAAATTTGTAAAAATCTCCAATGTTCAGAACTTTCTGGGATTGAAATGATGATTAAAACATTCTAAACACTGATGAATAAAAGCTAAGATTAAATAACTAACACAAGTAATAAATCTACAGAGAAAAAAGCCCATATAGTCATTCTATTAACTCTAGCTCAGATGCTCAAGAACTTAACTTTAAAAGTAACTGATGTTATATGACAAAAACATATATAGTACCTGGTGATCACCAAGCTACTGTTGCTGGAGAGGAGTTCAATGAAGGATTCACAGAACAGAGTGGAGAAAATCAAGTAGAAGAGAAGTTTTAAGTAAAAAGGTTTATCCGTACAGAGAAATTATTATTCCAAGAGAAAAAAGAACTAAGCTACAGTTAATTTAAAAGGTGTATCCGCACATGTGCGGTCCATTATCTTTATCAGCTTCTTTTCTAAAGAAGGAACTCTTAAGGGAGAAGCAATGAACATTCCATTCACAAAAAAAAAAATGAACAGTCCAGTACTTGACTTTTGATCTTCTTGTAGCAGAGAAATGGAACTAAGCTACCGTTAATAGGGAATATAAGAGGATGTACATCACTGATAGTAATCACCCTGCTATTGGCCTATTTCAATTTATACAGATTGGATTAAAAATGTATTTACATAATCAGTCATGTGTGTTTGTGAGAAAGTAAGATGGCACGCATAGAAGCAAACTCAAAATTGCTAATACAAATTCAAATCCTTCGTAGTAGCATATTTATATAACATTGCAATACCCTCTGGTCTAAGAGCACACCAGATTACAAACACAAATTCTAATACATAGAATCAAGAAGGAAAAAGTGGAGCCAGCTAGGTTCTCTTATTGGGTGACCCCTTCGGTCCTCTTTTTGGCTAGCCATCGGCGCTACCGCTGGTGGCCCTGCCCTTTCTTTTGTGCGTTTTATTTCGGTTGTGTTGGGTTTTTGTTTTTTGGTGCTTTATGAAAACTCCTAAGGTGTCTTCATCCCGTTCAGATCCGTCTAATGTTTCACTAAGACGAGTTTTGAGATCTGGTAAGGATTCTTTTGTTGGAAATGATTCTTCTGAGAATGATCATCATCCTTGTAAGAAGGACTCGCTCAAGTTTATGAATGTGGCGACTCAAGATATGCAAGCTTTTAGCTCTGCTACTACCGGAGGCCCTGATGGCCAGGAAATTGCTCGGGAACAAAACCGGTCTGGAGGAGTTCGTCGGCTTCATTCTGGCATAGACGGTCTTACTGATTCTGGTTATAGTTGTGTTGAAGGTTGTGCGGTTACTGGTGATCGTTCCATAGAGAATCGAGCTTCGTCGCGTAAAAAACCCAAGGTGAGATTTGCTTCTAACCGTGATGAAATGGAGTCTGATCCTCCCCCTAGCCCTCTGTTGCAAGGTGGTGGTGTTGCCGTGTTGCCAGCGGGGTTGGAGGAAATTTAGGCTCGCGTTTGGTTCACATATTTCAAAATATAATTCTAAATTTTTTTCACCAATTTTCAAAATATAATTCTAAATTATTCAATGTCTTTTAAACCCCCTAAATTTGTTAATTTAACTAAAAAAACCTTCAAAGAAAATTTTAAAAATTGACAAAAACACCCCAGCCACTGAAATTTACTAGATTCCGACCACCACTACTGCAAGTTGGCCGGAATTTGGTGTAATGGCACACTACTGGCTGAATCTAGCTGGTAGTGCGCCGATCTAACCTTTTTCTACCAGATCCATGTTAGATCTAGCCGGAAAAGGCCAGATCTACGACCAAAAATCTTTGACCGTAGACAATCATCAACGACGGCCATATCTTTGGCCATCGTTAACGACCAAATGTGGCCAGATCCACGGTGGATCTAGCCGGAAAAGGCTATATCAGCGCACGACCGGCAAGATCGAGTCGGTCATACGTCGATATGGCAACTTTGGCCACCCTCCAGCGATGGTGGCCGACTGTCCGTATTTATGAGTGGATTAGGGATATTTTTGTTAATTTTGAATATTTTATTATAGGGGTGTTTATAAATAAATAAACATAAAGGGTATTTATGTTAATTTTTAAAATTCTACATCGTAATACCCACTTAATTTAACTTTTTTCAAAAGATTATTCTAAAAACTACTCAATAATGAACCAAATGGAGTCTTAACTCTTCGGACATCCGAAGTTTGCATTTAAAAAAGAAACTCGAAAATATTTTTGAATTTTTTATAATTTAGAAAAGCTGATGTGGCATATTTAGGATTCATCAAACATGTAAAATAGGTTAAACTGAAAATATTTAAATATATATAGATAAAATCATAATTAACGAAAGTTTATTTAAATTTTGAAATTTGAAAATGAGCCCCCACCCTTCAAAATCGCTTAATCGAGTCATATACCCAAAAAACGACCAACGAACACTATTCGTTTCTTTGCGATTTCTGGCGACTACAGTGCCTTAATTCCGACAAATTTTTTATCCAAAAACTTCCTTACACAAAACCATGGCCGACATTCACAAAGAGAAGGAAAACCGAATCCCACTCCAAATCTTGAACTCCAGCAACGCTAGCAGTTCAAAAGCTGTCGAAAAAGACATTCCAATAGATCATCCAATGAGTGAAGGTGGTCCAGAGGTAGAAAAGACAACGACAGCACAAGAATAGGGAGAAGAATCTACATTTCTTCCATAAACTTACAAATATAAAAGCGCTATCTCATACTGAAACTCGTAGAATTCATCTAGATCTTGAACCTGAAAAAAATAACTTAAATAGTCAATCAATTTCAAATAAAAATAAGAAATATTATAGAAAAAAAAGTTTTAGACATCTCACATAAATAGTCAAATCAATTTCAAATAAAAATAAGAAATATTATAAAAAAAAAAAAAAGTTTTAAGACATCTCACGAAGATTAGGCCTAACTCACTATATATGGCAACCTAAACAGAGAACCCTCCCCAAAAGCGTTAGATCAGCCACATCAACGTCAGGTTGATAAAAATCCTCACCAAAGTGTATATTGATCCTACAAGTAAAACAAATTCATCAAATTATATTTATCATGCCACAAATAATGAAAGACACATTGATCTGGTTTAAATATGCAAATTGGATTATAAATGTATTTACTTAATTAGTCTTGTGTGTTTGTGAGAAAAAAAAAATGGCACACACAAAGCAAACTCAAAATCGCCAATACAGTGAAAATCCATTGTAGGAACATAGGGGAGAACGACATGTTCCCACCCAAGGTTTGGTGAAACGACACTCTCCCACCCATTAAGTTTCAAAATGACACTTTCCCACCCTTCGTTAGGTTCTATTATGTTTTCTGTTAATATTTTACTGAAAAGACGAAAACACCCTTAAATATTTTACTTTATAAATTTTTTATTATTTTTTAATTAGCTAAAAAGTCAAATATTGAAAAGAAAAAATAGTTAACCTCACCTTAAAAATTATGAGTAATGCTATAAAATTATTTAAAGTTGAATAATCTTAATATTTATTTATAATGCCATCAATATCACATCACTATTATTTATAATGTTTTTCATTTTTACTAATTAACATAAAAAATCAATATTCCTAATTAATTAAATAAATAAAGAAAAAAATTTATCTTTATACTTGGACTAATAAATAATCGAATAAAGACTTTGAATTAACTAATTTTAATTTATAATAAACTAATTAAGAAATAAACTACTTAAGGGTATTTTGATCTTTTCGATCAAATATTAACTGAAAATACTAACAGAATCTAACGAAAGGTGGGAAAGTGTCATTTTGAAACTTGATGGGGGGGAAAGTGTCGTTTCATCAAACCTTGGGTGGGAAAATGTCGCTCTCCCATAACATATTTATATAACATTGCAATACCATATTATTTAAGAGCATACCAAATTACAAACACAAATTCTAACATCTTATATTTTAGCTGAAATAAGATTATCTTGACTGTTATGGATTTGGCTCTTTCAAAAAAACAAAGGTTACAGTAGATTTAGATACAAAAGAAGCCACCAATAGACTCAAAGCTTGTAATACAAAACAAATTCACAAGCTATCAACAAGGGAAGAAATTAGTAATTCAATAATTCAATTTATAGGATTTTTAATGACATAAAGCTCATGAATGATTCAGAACTCTCCATTTGTTTAGCATAATGAGCGGGAAAAGGTATACATTCAATAGATTAAGAATCTGAACACATTAGTGTCCTCAATTCCACTTCAAAGCTAAAATTAGACTTCTAATATGTGAACCAGTGAAAGATTTCTCTCTAACCTCTGGTTTTCGAAACAGCAATATCAGGTTATATTATAAAATAAATTATGATTTTCAACACTGAAAAATGGTAAATCTGTTAGAATGAAATTGATACAAATTTGTTAAATTTTTCGGTGCAACTTTACAAAAAAATGTATGAAAAGGCCTAAGATTTTTGAAAGAATTACTATAAAACATGAAGGAGTTGCTTTGCTATAGTTTTATTTCAGAGATTGATATGCTAACTTACCTCCTCACGACCCAATGCATAGTACGGACTTCAATGTCGCTGAAAGGTACCTTCAATTTGTTCAGAAAAGACAAAACTGAAATTGGGGATATTGGTGTTATTATGAGATTGTCGGTTACGGTAAACTCTGCTGGCCTCCTAACCAATCATCCTTTTGTGGCTTCAGAGCTAAACTTAGGATCCAGGACCGTTAAATATTCATCTTCCCCTGAAGGGAGAAGCGTTTCATCAGAAATCAGTTCGGTGTCAGCATATACATAATAGTAAGGTGGATGTTTAGCTTCCTCAATGCCCAAAGGATGATTCTCATAGCCAAAATAGGGCCAAGCTTGGGACTGAGAAGCATTGCCTTGTGCTCATTTGATTTCAGAAATTGCTCAGCATCAAGTTCGTAAATGCTATTGTATAGATGATTTATGCATCCTTTCCAAGTGCCGGTGTGCATTTCCTTCACTGCATACCCAAGGGGAACAGTGAGGAAACTGAAGAGTAAATCAACAAAATCTTCGCTTGTTTCTGCATAACAAACCTTCTCTTGGATTTGCTAACTGTAAGCTTGATCATGAAAGTCTTCCCGCTTACATCTGACGCTGGTTCCTCCATTCCAGATTTAATATAGTTGCCGATATCAAAATATTTTGGGTCCAACTCAGGTGTTGGATTGTGCCTCAAAAAAGTTTCTGTCGAAGGTGACTTTGATACCAGTGACATCTTGAGCAAATTCAAAACCTGAAAGAACACTTCTGGTCACTAATCGTGGTTGAAAATCACTAGTTACCTCATCTACTTCTATGTCAAGATTGCACTCCTCGCCGTCCTCAGTGATGCTTCCATCAGTCAGTCCTAGATTGAAGAGTAGAGAAAGGCTTTCTTCAGTTGATGGGGGCATTACTCGTAAGTCGTAATTAATCCCTTATCATAAATCGGGTCATTTCTTTAACAAACACCCCTCTATCTTGAGCAAGATTTTTTTTTTTCCGGCAGAAACTTCTCAATATTTATGCACTCTCCACAGGGACAAATAACATCTCTATAGTGACTTAAACGAGGGCAATCACGGGATTCGCCAACAAAGTACCTCAGTGGCTCAGTCTCATCAACATTCAATTTAGTCTCCTACACTAATCTGCAGCTGCATTTCTGGGGTATAACAACATTTCCTTGCATGCTTCCTTCCTGAATAATTGAACATCAAGATTCTCAATGCATTCATATAAATTGTTCATGGAGCCTATCCCCATAGTTGGAGGTCGATTATGGATGAGCCTGATGATTGTTGCCATCGGCATCGTCAAGAAACTAAAGAGGACATCAAAAAATTCCTCATTTGATTCAGCAAATATAATTTTTTTGCTCACCTTGTCCACCAAGGCCTTCAAACTAATAGGTTTCACCCATTGATTATATGTTCTCTTCTTTCTCTGTTTCAAGTACCCAAACCTACAAGTCGGAGAAAAAGTTAATTAAAGATTTTTGTTATCTGTTTGAAGTCTTTTCCGTTCACTTAAAGAATAGTAAAAAGTTCCATTTCCCCTGAAACATGCTCAAATCCTACTCTATGAAATAGAGACAAATTAGAAACAAGGATATATTATATATTTCTTAAGGGAGAAAAATTGAAATGTACTGTACTGTACTTGACTTTTGATCTTCTAGTAAGAGAGAAAATATGAATTCAACACAAGATGGAACAAAGCTATAATAAACAGAAAAGAACAGAGATTTGTCTTTCAATCTTTTGTAGCCGTGACTCATATATTGTTTACAAATCATATTCCATTTGTTTGTGAATGCTAACGTCAAAAACCATTTTCTTCCTCTCAATCCAAAAATATTGCAATTCTACGGCCGAAAACATTATAAGTAACTGATTATCTATGATAAAATTAGATATGGTACCTGGTTTCCAGCTAGTACATTGCTGGAAAGAAGTGTAATAAGATTTTAGAGAGGATCAAACAGTTTACTGAGCAGAAAATTTTAGGAAAAAGTATATACAGTAGGTTAAGGGTGCAGTAGTACTCTTATCATCTTTAGCTTCTTAATGAAGAAGAAACGAACTGTCCTGCATGCCTTGAGTACTTCTATATCTTCTTGGAAAATAAAAAATTTATGGAAACGAAGGAACCAGGTTATGAAAGAAGTAAAGAATGATGGAGCAATAATGCTAAGGCAAGATGGATTAATTAATGAAGGAAGTTGAAAGAGTTCTCAAATGACTCAAAATTTCAAGGCTTATTGGCCATACCTAAATTGAGAAACAAATGAAGTGTGTTTTTGAGTAAGGAAGATGATAAACACAAAAAGCGAATTGAAGATTGCAACTAAGTCCATATCTTGTACCATCTATTTGATATAATTATACTGCAACACCCTCTAAGAACGAAAATTCACAAGCTACCAATTACAAGAAAATTCTTAATTATTAAGACCACTATCTGAAATTGAATAAGGGTCATTTTTTCTTGGAACCGAAGTTTACTGCCCACATCTGAAAAAATGTATGAATGTGTAATTCATTGGCTTTCAGTTAAGCCAATGTTGCAGTCCTCAAACACCATGCAATTGGCCGATTCACGCATCTTGCTTCCGGAAATTTTACAAAAATAAAAAACTTCAGAAGTTTAGCTTCCCTAACTCGCATAAAAACGTGAAAATTGTAACACAGACATCCTGCTTTCCAATTTGTGTGGATTAGAAGAAAAACATTGTTTTTTCTTGTGCGTTTGTGAGAAAGAAAGATGAAACACACAGAAGTAAACTCAAAATTGCCAAAACAATGCAAATCCTTTGTAGTTATAAGCAAAACCCTCTGGTCTAAGAGCATACCAGAGTACAAGTACAAATTTTAACGCTACATATAAATAGGTTTCACATGAATAACATTCCATATTTTAGATAAAATAAGATTATCCTAACTATTTTAGATTTAGCTCTCTCAGAAAGGTATTGGTCAGAGCAAATTCAGAAACAAAAGAAGCCACCAATAGACGCAAAGCCTGCAAAGTAAAACAAATTCATAAGGTATCAACAAGGTAATGGATATCATGCTTTCAGATAATCTTCAATGGATTCTCTTCTTGAGCAGCTTTTGAATCAAAACTCTCCATTTGTGTAGTCTAATTAATGGGAGGTGGTAAGGCAGCAGCAAAAATAGGATTGGCAGTAGATTGGTGTGGTAGATTATTGGCTTGGCAGAATAAACTGATAGCATTTGTATTTTACTTCTACAGAATCTATACTGTCACTTACTATTGATTGAAAATAATGAATTTGGAGATGGCTATGCCTTGCAATTTGACGAGACTTACAAAATAAAAAAAATAAAAGATACAGATAGTATGGGAATCTAAAACCTTATGAAGAAATGAGCTATTCGGCTGATGCAGTTCTTCATTGTTACTTTAAAGCTAATAAGACTTCTAATGCTCTTGCCAAAGTGTGGAAAAACCTTAAAATACATATATGAAACCTTNCATTCCATATTTTAGATAAAATAAGATTATCCTAACTATTTTAGATTTAGCTCTCTCAGAAAGGTATTGGTCAGAGCAAATTCAGAAACAAAAGAAGCCACCAATAGACGCAAAGCCTGCAAAGTAAAACAAATTCATAAGGTATCAACAAGGTAATGGATATCATGCTTTCAGATAATCTTCAATGGATTCTCTTCTTGAGCAGCTTTTGAATAAAAACTCTCCATTTGTGTAGTCTAATTAATGGGAGGTGGTAAGGCAGCAGCAAAAATAGGATTGGCAGTAGATTGGTGTGGTAGATTATTGGCTTGGCAGAATAAACTGATAGCATTTGTATTTTACTTCTACAGAATCTATACTGTCACTTACTATTGATTGAAAATAATGAATTTGGAGATGGCTATGCCTTGCAATTTGACGAGACTTACAATATAAAAAAAATAAAAGATACAGATAGTATGGGAATCTAAAACCTTATGAAGAAATGAGCTATTCGGCTGATGCAGTTCTTCATTGTTACTTTAAAGCTAATAAGACTTCTAATGCTCTTGCCAAAGTGTGGAAAAACCTTAAAATACATATATGAAACCTTATATTGTTTGCTGCATCTAGCTGGGTGAATTTCTGTGATTATGTCCCAGAATACAGTATGGTTTCCAATAGTAACATTCTCGCAGGTTAGGCACAATCAAAGAAAAGTTTAATCATAGGGACCTGAATTTCGAAGAAATTCTTAAAGGTTGTATGCCAAAATCACCATGCGTTTCTATAACAAGATCTCAAAATAGTCAAAAGAAACTACTATCAGAAATCATGGGATGCTTTGTTAGATTTTAATACTGAAATATTTATGTCAACTCACCTTCTCACTGCCTACATGAACAACACGCTCCTCAATATCGCTGAAAGGTACTTTCAATTTTTTCAGAAGAGACAGATGTTGGACTTGAGATATGGGTGTGATGATCAGATTGTCAGTTACGGTAAACATTGTTGGTCCAATCACAAATCCTCCCCTTGTGGCTTCTTTAAAATGAGACTTAGGATCCTTGACAGTTAAAATTGAACTTTTCCATTTAGGTCCAGAAGGAATTTCGCCATCAGAAGTCAGCTGAAATTTATAATAACTACCACAATGTTCTTTACCACTGCATGTTAGGTGCAACTGCAAACCTTCTTCAATGCCTAAAGGATGGTTCTCATAGCTAAAATCAGGGGCAAGCTTTGGATTGATGAGCATTTCCTTGTGCTCATTAGATTTCAAGTATTTCTCAGCATTGAGTTCCTGAACACTATTGTACAGGTGAGTTAAGGATCCTTTTGAAATGCTACTCTGCATTTCCTTTATTATATAACCCAGTGGAATAGTTAGGAAACTGGAGACTAAATCAACAAATTCTTCACTTGCTTCGGCAAAACAAACTATTTTCTTGGATTTGCTGATGATAAGCTTTACATGAATCTTCCCATCCACATTTGATTCTGGTTCTTCTACTGTAGATTCAACATAGATGCTCTGATCAAAATCTTCTTTGCCGAACATTGATGCTGAATTTTGTTTCAACAAAGTTTCTGTCAAAGGTTTCTTTGACACCAGTGAGTACTTGAGCAAAGTGAGAACCTGAAAGAAGGCATCAGGTCACAAACACAACCACAGTTCAGCTATCTAAAAAATTGTGAAATTATTAATCAAATTCAGAGAGCTGATATAATAAAAGACGATGGTAGATCAAATTCAAAAACACTACATTTTGCCAATTATAACTGTTGATTAGTTAGCTTCTGACATTTTTAGCTTGACTGCAAAACATTTTTTCTTTCCTTTTTTCTTTTAATCCCCATCATTTACTTCTAAAAAAGCAAACTGCATTGAAGGTGAATTATTTCCAGGAGATTTTCATCACAAGTACAAATTGGTTTCATCATGTACTAAGTTTGATCATACAAAACAATTCTTCCCTACAAATAATAGTAGAATCTGATAAAATTATTAAATTTAAGAATCATAATGAAATAGTTACCTCATCTACCCCTATGTCGATGTTGTACTCCTCGATGGCGCTACAGTCCATGAGTCCTATCTTGGACACTACAGAAAGGCTTGCTTCTGTTGATGCGGGCTTTACTTGTAATTCATCGGTTATTATAAATTGGGTCAATCCTTTAACAAACACTCCTCTATCTCGAGCACCAAAAACTAACTTTTTTACAGTCTTCTCTGACAACTCCATCGTCCTATCCATAAGCCGTCCACATTCGCAAACAGCATTAGGGTAGAGACTCAATAACTTGTGCCCAGAAAGAGTACAACTTGTATAGCACAAGAAGTACCTCGGCAGCTCACCATCTTCAATTTGCAATTTCAGTCTCTTGTTCTGAGGTGCAGCGCCATTTCTGGGGCATAGCAACATGGTCTTGCATGCTTCAGTCCGGAAACGCTGCATGTCAAGGTTCTTAATGCTTTCATACAAATTGTTCATGCAACCCATCCCCACTGTTGGTGGTTGATTATGATTAGAAATAAGCCTGATGATTGTTCCCATGGGCATTGTCAAGAAGCTAAAGAGAACGTCAGTAAAGTCCTCATCTGATTCCACAAATATAACTCTGTTGTTCTCTTTATCCACCAAGGCCTTCAAGCTAATTGCTTTTGCTTCTTCCTTACTCATTGAGTATAAGCTTTCAAAATCTTGCTTTGTTCAAAAACTGAATACAAGCTGCAAAATTAATGCTTAATCAATTACTTATCTAAGCCATAAGCCTTGTGTTCATAGACTATAAGAAATTTTGAAATCTATCCAAAAGCTCATTTTCTGGTTGAATTTCATAAACAAAATCTAATTGCAAAAAGCAGAAACTCAATAAATAGGCATTTTCTTGAAACAAGGAAAAGAATAAATTGATTCAAAAACACCATGATTCTAAGCTGATCTCCACAAGGCTGGAAGATTCAAGGACTTTTTCTAAGTGCAAATCTTCACATACATATTGAACATTAATTTGATCATTAATTAAGGTTTACAAGTTGTAAAAATCTGCAATGTTTAGAGCTTTCTGGGATTGAAATAATGATTAAAACATTGTAAACACTGATGAATAAAAGCTAAGATTTAAATAACTAATACAAGGCATAATTCTACAGAGGAAACAACCCTTATAGTCATGCTACTAACTGTAGCTCAGATGCTCAAGATCTTAACTTTAAAAGTAACTGATATCATATGACAAAAACATATAGAGTACCTGGTGATCACCAAGCTACTGTTGCTGGAGAGGAGTTCAATGGAAGGATTCAGTGAACAGAGAGTGGAGAAAATCAAGTAGAAGAGAAGTTCTAAGTAAGTTAAAAGGTGTATCCGTACATGTGTGGTCCATTATCTTTAGCAACTTCCTTTATAAGTCAAGACTTCTTAAGGGAGGAGAAATGAACAGTCCAGTACTTGACTTTTGATCTCTTGTAACAGAGAAAAAACCCATACCGGAACTTTTTTATTTCCAGAATATACCTATTTTCATTAAGTAAAATGATAACTTAATTTAAAGACTTTGATCCAAATTAGCTGTTGTCCACAGGATATATTTATGCATTGTAAAATTAAATCCCAAAACAGAAAAAGAAACTGCTCATACTACTTAAGAGAGCAAGGTAGTAAACATTCTGAGTAAACAACTGTTAATTATAACCGGAAGTCTGGAACTAAACCATTAAAATTAATCCCAATGAAATCAGTCAATCCTCAATGCTCATAGCTTTGTGGGGGTTGAAATAACAGTTAAATCATTCCAAGCATATATAATTGAAGAAGATTAAACAACTAATAGAAAAGTCTCTGCAGACCAAAACTCATATATCGGCTAGTTCAAGAACCCAACATTTTACAAGAACTGATTATTTATGATGAAGTTATGTATGGTATACCTGATGATCGCCAAATGCAGCTAGTTAGCTAGATAGTGTTGCTTGAGAAGTGTAATGAAGGACTTAGGAAAGGTCGGAGAGCGAAGAGAAAAACCAGTAGAAAAGCAGTTTTAGCACCATTTCATTATCTTCTATTTTCATCTCAATGCTTCTTCACGACACTTACACTAAAATCTACTGGCAAAGAAGAAGAAGGAAGGGGAGGGAAGAAGAAAGAGAAGAGTAGACACGAGAAAGAGTAAAGATTAGAAGAAAGAAAAGAGGAGATGAAGAGAAAGAGAAGAGGAGAGAAAAATTCGAAGAAGAAAGAGGAAGAAGAAAAAGAGAAAGAGAAGAAAGTGACGGGGAGTGATGGGGAGAGAGAGAAAAAAAAAAGGAGAGAAAGAATTGATGGGGAGTGATTGCGTGATGGGGAGAGAGAAAAAAAGTGAATGATGGAAGTGATAGGGAGAGAGAAAAAATAATTAATAATAAATTTGAGGGTCCATTTGCTTTATTTTAAATTTAGAGGGGTTTATTGAAACTTTTAGGTATGTATTTGCTAGTTTTTAAACTTATAACAATTAATAGAATTGTTTAAAGATGATACTGTTATATACTGGTCAGACTGACCGGTCCAATCGGTTGGACCGGTCAACCCGCGAACCGGCCTCTTAATCGGGTCAACAAACGGTCCGACTTTTAAAACAATGTTCCATACACCTCCAATCACCTAAAAAAAAAAATTGGAACCTTGTTGTAGGGAAATTAAGTCATTTACAATGGCCCATTTGCTGATGAAGCCCATATCTACTTTAATATAATAAGCCCATCAAAATCCATAATAATAATTAATGTAATTTTGTACTCTCAAGGTCAAGGCAATGCTGATGGGGCATTACTCTTAATTCATCACTGATCGTGAATGGAATCAATACTAAAAAAAAAACACCTCTATCTGGAGAATCAAAACCTGCCACTTGATTATTCTTCTTAGAGTATTGCTTCTCATCACGTATTTATCTGATTATATGGTTTAGTTGTAAGCATTATTCCAGTTTGGAAATACTTCACGTCAAGATTCTTAACGCTTTCATACAAATTGCACATGCAACCTGTTAATCCCACTTGTGGTGGTTGATTATAGGTAAGCCTGATGATCCTTCCCATGGCCATTGTCAAGAAACTAAAGTGGGACTAGTCAAATCCTCATCTGATTCAGCAAATATAACTCTGGTGTCTCTTTGTCCACCCAGGCCTTCAAGCTAATTGCTTCTGCTTCTTCAGTAAATCCTCATCAGTAAAATTTCAAGGCTTATTGGCCATACCTAAGTTGAGAAACATAAAAAGCAAATTCAAGCTTGCAACTACAGTGCATATCTTGCACCGACTATTTTATATAATCATATTGCAATACCCTCTGAGAATGAAAATTCACAAGTTACAAATTACAAGAGAATTCGTTATCCCATCAATCTTAATTATTAAAACCACTATCTGATATCAAGTAGGGTCATTTTTTTCTGGAAACAAAGTTTACTGCCCACATCTGAAAAAATGTATGAATCTGTAATTTATTAGCTTTCAGTTAAGCCAATGTTTCAGTCCTAAAAACCATGCCATTGGCCTATTCGTGCATCTGCTTTTGGAAAATTCAGAAGTTAGCGTCCCTAACTCGCATAAAAAACTGAAAATTGTAATGCAGACGTCTTGTTTTTCAATTTTTGCAGATTAGAAGAAAATATGTTTTGTCTTTTGTGTTGTGAGAAAGAAAAAGATGGTACACACAGAAGCAAATTCAAAATTGCAAATACAATGCAATATCTTTTGTAGTAATATACCCTCTGGTCTAAGAGCATACCAGAGGACAAACACAAATTTTAACACAATAGATAAATAGGCTTCACATGATCAACATTCCATATTTCAGTGAAATAAGATTATCTTGACTGTTCTGGATTGGCTCTCTCAAAAAGACATCGGTCAAAACAGATTCGGATAGAAAAGAAGCAATCAATAGACGCAAAGCCTGCAAAGTAAAATCAATTCATAAGGTATCAACAAGGGAATGGATATCATGCTTTCAGATAATCTTCAGTGGATTCTCTTCCTGAACGCTTTGAATTAAAACTATCCATTTCTATAGTCTATATAATGGGACGTGGTAATGCAGCAGCAAAAATAGAATTGGCAGAGCTTTGAGTGGTAGATTTTTGGCTTGGCAGAATAAACTGATAGCATTTGTATTTACTTCATATAGTCACTTATATTGATTGAAATTTGGAAATGGCAATGCCTTGCAATTTGACAAATACTACAACATAAAAATAATAAAGATACAGAGAGTATGGGAATCTAAAACTTTATGAAGAAATGAGCTATTTGGCTGATGCAGTTTCTCATTGTTACTTTAAAGCCAATAAGACTTCTAATGCTCTGGCAGTGTGAGGAAAAACATAAAAATACATGTATGAATTTATATTTGTTGCTGCCCCTTGCTGGGTGGATTTCTGTGATTATGTCCTAGAATAATGTTTGCACTAAGAAATAGAAAATGATATATAAGGTCGTCATCATACTTTATGATTCCATAGTAACATTACAGCAGGTTAGGCAAAATGAAGAAAGTTAAATCATAGGAACTTGAATTCAAAGAAAATTTTAAAGGTTGTATGCCAAATCACTATGCGTTTCTACAACAAGATCTCAAAATAGTCAAAAGAAACTACTATCTGAAATCAGGGATCTTTTGTAGAGTTTAATACTGAAAATTTATGTCAACTTACCTCTCACTACCCACATGGACAACAGCTCCTCAATATCGTTGAAAGGTACTTTCAATTTGTTCAGAAGAGAGAGACATTGGACTGGAGATATGGGTGTAATGATCAGATTGTCAGTTACGGTAAACATGTTGGTCCAGTCACAAATCCTCCTCTTGTGGCTTCTTTAAAATGAGAAGTAGATCTTGACAGTTAAGATAGAACTTTTCGTATAGATCCAAAAGGAATTTGATCATCAGAAGTCAGTTCACAACGATAAGAATAATCAGTATAATCATGATATTCTGTAGCATGTATATTGGTTGCAAACCTTCTTCAATGCCTAAAGGATGGTTATCCTAGCTAAAATAAGGGGCCAGCTTCGGATTGATGAGCATTTCCTTGTGCTCATTAGATTTCAAATATTTCTCAGCATCAAGTTCCTGAACACTATGTACAGGTGAGTTAAGGATCCTTTTGAAAAGACAATGCATTTCTTTTATTACATAACCAGTGGAACAGTTAGGAAACTGGAGACTAAATTGATAAATTCTTCACTTGCTTCAGCATAACAAACCATTTTCTTGATTTCTAACGATAAGCTTTACATGAATCTTCCCATCCACATTTGATTGGGTTTCCACTGTAGATTCAACATAATGTTCTGATCAAAATCTTCTTTGCCAAACTTTGGTGCTGAATTTTTTTCAACAAAGTTTCTGTCAAAGGTTTTTTTGAACCCGTGAGCAACTGAGCAAAGTGAGAACCTGAAAGAATGCATCAGGTCACGAACACAACCAAGTTGCTATTAACAAATTGTGAAATTATTAATCATATTCAGAGAGCTGATATAATAAAAGATGATAGTAGATCAATTCAAAAGCCCTACTTTTGCCAATATAACTGTTGATTAGTTGCTCTGACAATTTTAGCTTGACTGCGAAACATTTTTTCTTTCCTTTTTTCTTTTAATCCCCATCATTTACTTCTAAAAAAGCAAACTGCACGAAGGTGAATTATTTCCAGGAGATGTCATCACAAATACAAATTGGTTTCGTCATGTACTAAGTTTGATCAACAAAACGATTCTTCCCTACAAATAATGGTAGAATCTGATCAGAGTATTAAATTTTGAATCATAATGAAATAGTTACCTCATCTACTCCTATGTCAATGTTGTCTCCTCAATGGCGCTACAGTCCATGAGTCCTATCTTGGACCATAGAGAAAGGCTTGCTTCTGTTGATGAGGGCTTTACTTGTAATTCATCACTTATTATAAAATGGGTCAGTCCTTTAACAAACACTCCTCTATCTCGAGCATCAAAAACTAACTTTTTTACAGTCTTCTCTGACAACTGATCGTCTTATCCATGAGCGTCCACATTCGCAATCAGCGTTAGGGTAGAGACTCAATAACTTGTGCCCAGAAAAAAGTGCAATTTATATCGCACACAAAGTACCTCGGCAGCTCACCATCGTCAATTTGCAATTTTAGTCTCTTGTTCTGAGGTGCAGCGCCATTTCTGGGGCATAGCAACATCGTCTGCATGCTCAGTCCGGAAACGCTGCATGTCAAGGTTCTTAATGCTTTCATACAAATTGTGCATGCAACCCATCCCCATTGTTGGTGGTTGATTTGATTAGAAATAAGCCTAATGATTGTTCCCATGGGCATTGTCAAGAAGCTAAAGAGAACGTCAGTAAAGTCCTCATCTGATTCCACAAATATAACTCTGTTGTTCTTTTACCACCAAGGCCTTCAAGCTAATTGCTTTTGCTTCTTCCTTACTCATTGAGTATATGCTTTCAAAATCTTGCTTTGTTCAAATACTGAATACGAGCTGCAAAATCAATGCTAATCAATTACTTATCTAAGCCATAAGCCTTGGGTTCATAGACTACAAGAAATTGAAATCTATGCAAAAGTCATTTTCTGGCTAAAAGCAGATATAGTTATTGAATTTCATAAACAAATCTAATTGCAAAAAGCAGAAACTCAAAAATAGGCATTTTCTTGAAACAAGGAAAATGATAAATTGATTCAAAAACACCATGATTCTAAGGATCTCCACAAGGCTGGAAGATTTAAGGACTTTTTCTTAGTGCAAATCTTCACATACATATTGTACATTAAGAAAAACATAAATCATGAACAAAGTAATTAATTTGATCATTAATTAAGGTTACATAAACTTACCTAAAGGAGTGCAATGGGCTTGAAAAGAACATCATCAGAAAAATCAAAACAAGAAGATGGTGGAGATGGGTAATTAATTTGATCATAATTAAGGTTTACAAGTCGTAAAAAGCTTCATGTTTAGAGCTTCTGGGATTGAAATGTGATAAAACATTGTAAACACTGATGAATAAAAGCTAAGATTAAATAACTAATACAAGTCATAATTCCACAGAGAAAACAGCCCTTGTAGTCATGCTATTAACTGTAGCTCAGACGCTAAAGAACTTAACTTTAAAAGTAACTGATATTATATGACAAAAACATAGAGTACCTGGTGATCACCAAGCTCCTGTTGCTAGAGAGGAGTTCAATGAAGGATTCAGAGAGCAGAGAGTGGAGAAAATCAAGTAGAAGAGAAGTTTTAAGTAAGTTAAAAGGTGTATCCGTACATGTGTGGTCCATTATCTTTAGCAACTTCCTTTTTAAGTCAAGACTTCTTAAGGGAGAAGAAATGAACAGTCCAGTACTTGACTTTTAATCTCTTGTAACAGAGAAAATACCCATACCGGAACTTAATTATTTCCAGAATATACCCATTTTCATTAAGTAAAATGATAACTTAATTTAAAGACTTTGATCCAAATTAAGCTGTTGTCCTCAGGATATATTTATGCATTGTAAAATCAATCCCAAAACAGAAAAAGAAACTGCTCACACTACTTAAGAGAGCAAGGTGGTAAATATTCTGAGAAAAGAAGTGTTAATTAGTTATTATAACTGGAAGTCCGGAACTAAACCATTGAAATCACTCCAATCTTCAATGTTTATAGCTTTATGGGGGTTGAAATAGCAGTTAAATCATTCCAAGCATAAATAATTGAAGAAGATTAAACAACTAATAGAAGAGTCTCTACAGACCAAAACTCATATATCGGCTACCTCAAGAACCCAACATTATATAAGAAGTGATGATTTATGATGAAGTTATGTATGGTACCTGATGATCGCCAAATGCAGCTAGTTAGCTAGCTAGTGTTGCTTCAGAAGTGTAATGAAGTACTTAAGGAAAAGGCCGGAGAGCGAAGAGAAAAACCAGTAGAAAAGCAGTTTTAAAAAAAGTAGAGTAAAAGGTGCATCACTGTGTAGACCTATCATCTTTACAGTCTTCGGGAAAAGGAAATTTTTTAATGGACAAGACATCAACAGTCCAATATTTTTCCTGACTTTTTATATTTGGAATAATGAATGAATTTGTGTCTAATTTGTATGGATTTGTTTTTGAGCTTGTACAAATTTATTTTTGGGTTTCAAATAAGCTTTTAAAAATTACATAATTTTGAGCAAAAGTGAATCTAACATGAATGCCCTAAATCCAAGTCTCCATAGTTATTAATAGGTGTTTGATGCGTGATTTTGATACTAATAAAATGTACGTGTGAAACGTTGAACTAGCTCAGAAGACACACGTGAATATAAAAAAAAGAGGAAGAGGATAAATGCAATGAGAAAAACGTTTTTAAAGTGGTTCGGATGCTAAGGAAGCAAGTTTTACGTCCACTGTTATATTATCAATGATAGAGGTCAGGTCGCATGAGCTGACTGACCTTCAAGTGATAGTACAAGAGAGAGAATGCTTTTGTATTACAGAGAGAATAACTAATCAAGAGTAAAGGTGAACGAATCTCTTGAATGGGAGTGAAGCTCTCTATTTATAATAGGATACATTGAGCTAATGATTACTGAATCTGTGAGCTGGTGGGATTAAGTGTACAAATCATTCTTTATGTCACATTGTTTACCTTCTAAAGTGATTTACGCGATTTAGAGCAGGAATTGGACACGTGGGATCATCACAGCTTCGACTGGTCTGACACGCACCTACTATTATGACATAAGCAGACTATTCCTTTCCTCACGTGACTCGATTGTGAGTATTCCCATACTTTGACTTATTAGACTTTACGCCAGTCCTATATTTTTAAGCGTGGTCATTATCCACTGGGGCTATAAAAAAAAAGTCGAATCGAACTGAAAAACCAGATCGAAACCAGTTTGAAAAATCAATTTTTCAAAACAACCTATTCGATTTCGATTTTTAAAATAAATCGAGAGCTGGTTTTTCTATTATTTTAAAACTATCGAGAGGGAGAGAGAGAGAGAGAAAGTTTAACAATAAGAAATAAAAAAAAATTAGAAAAACTGACAAAGAGAAGCTGCACGCCACCTGCTGTGCATTTAATTCCTTGGAACTCTCACCATCTTTAGCTACCCACTTATATTTACTGCTTCTTCTTCCCCTACAGCTACGAACACCCCAATTTTTTTCCTAAATCAACTTTCCACACCCCAGTCGTAGCTGCTCGACCAATTTGTTTTCCAAATCACAATTTTTCTTTTTCCAAGTCTTCTCTCCCATCTCAATCGACAGTAGCCTCCACACCCAATAGCATTCGTTTGATACGGTTAAAATCTTTGATTTATCTTTTCAACTTTCTATGTTTTGCAAGCTTTTTTATTCACCAATCTTCTTATTTTTCTCTCTCTAGAAAGGTCACTCTCTCCAACAAAGTTCAGATATCATGATTGTATATGAGTTGATGGGAATGGAAGGTGGAGTCTGGGTGGTTTGACGTTGCGAGAAAGTTGGTGACGGTAGTTTGACATCGTGAACCCTCAAAATAGTGGGAGAATGGGGATTGTTTTATAAAACCGGTTCATAAACCGGTTAACCGGTAACCAAACTGAATTATCGGTTCAGTTAATAATTGGTTTAAGAGATAATTCGGTCCAATTTTAGTTTGAATTATCTTCTAAACCGAAAAATCGATTCGGTTCAAAATATTATTACTCCGGTCTGGTTAATCGGATTTTCACACCCCTATTGTCTACTAGAACTCTTATTGGTTGATAGTTTCAGTTTCGAATGATTAGTTGAGATGCGTATAAATTGACTTGAAATCCGTAATCATAAGAAAAAAAATAATTAACATAATTTTGTTTGAGATTATACCCAAGTGTCATTTACCCAAAATCCGTCTATATTAGAAAACTTATCTTATAAAACTTGAGTTCTCATGAGATTGTGGCATATCACATTATCGAAAATCCACCCCATAAACCTTGTGTCCCACCTTGGAAAACCAACCTTATTTGCATGGATTTACTTTGAGCTTCAGATAAATTATCTTTATTATTAGAATTGTGTCCACTTTATTTATAGAATCATCGTTATTTTTATACCTAAAAAATATAAGGATTGACGTTAGGTCCACTCAGCTCACAAAAGTCAGATCATTGGGACAACCATTGCCTGTTTCTGTCAAGGTAGTGGGTGCACGTCAGGCTAGTCAAGAGCTGTGGTGCTCCCACGTGTTCAATCCCTGCTCTAAATCACGCAAATCACTCTGGAAGGTGGACAATGTGACATAAAGAAGGATTTGCACGAATAATCCTACAAACTTACAGATTTAGTGATCATTGCTTCATGACATCTGACTATAAATTGGAAACTCATCTCTTATTGAAAGGGATTGGCACATGTTACACTTGATTAATTATCCTCTCTTTCCTAGAATTCTTAGCATTCAATACCTTGTAATATTACTGTAAAGTCAGTCAGCTAAAAGCGACCTGACCTTTATCATCAATATAAGCACCAGTGGACGTAGGACTTGTTACCTTAGCATCCGAACCACTTTAAAAACTGTCCCCATTGCATTTACTATCTCTTTATTCATTACATTCACGTGTGTCTTCTTGATTATCACAGCATTTCACACGTGCGTTTCGTTAGTACAAAAATCACGCATCAACAGTTATGAACCTTACATTCTCATGAGATCATGTCACAGCACTATCGGAGTCTCACCCTATGGACCCTACCACACCGTCAGATTTCAAGTTAGTTCAAATAGCAATTGTAATCACTCTGATACTCTATGAATGGCCTAGTTCATGTGTTTTGCTTCTAATGGTATTACTTGTTAATTATCAGAAAAACTAATAAGCAAACCCTAATACAATGCTTTTATTTATGTACATGTATATATATGATAATGCAATCCCACTGAAAGAACAATACCAGAGTATCAATTACAAATTCCCATTCTGATACACCTAATAAGATGACATATTCTTTCATAGTAGGTGAACCAACATGTTCTCAATGTTCTGGATTTGGATCTCTAAGAAAGGCATCAGTTAGAACTGATTCAGACACAAAAGAAGCCACCATAAGACGCAAGGCCTGCAACGAAAGAAAAGTTTACAGAGTATCAGCGGGATAGTAAATAAATTATTCAGATAATCTGATCTGGGTTCTCATGGCATAAAAAATTCTCAATCGAGGCTCTCCACCTGTGCAGCCTAATAAGTAAGAGGTGGTACCTCCACAATAGCAAAATTCGTGGCAGCTATAATATGCATTGTTCAATGAGGGTAGTGGGATGGCATTTGGCAGAATAATGGATGAAATGAACATAGCGGCTACAGCTGGTGCTTTGGTGAGCCTGGTATGTAGCGGCCACTGCTACAGCTGTAGCTTTTTCCTATGGAACCTCGTTTTGTTTTACTTCTACACTCACTTACTATCACTAAGAACTTGGTGTAGTAAAAGATCCCTAAATTGAGATCTAGGAGAAAGAGAAATTTGAACAGAGTTTTGAATTCAAAGAAATTTGAAAATCAAGGAAAACGATGCTGGTACACCGTACACATTCTGTATATCTGCAATCTATTGTCATGGTGTCTTGATATGTCATTATCTTGCAATTCAATAAGAATTACACTGTAGTAATTGATTCAAAATATCAGGAAATGAAAACCTTGGCAGTTTTAAAATTGAACGAATTAGCTGATCTTGTTGTCACACTTTGATGCTAATAAGACTGCTAATGCTCTGGCCAATGTGAGGCAGAAACATTAAAATACAGTAGTTGCTACCCAGCAGATGATTTTTTTCCGCCTAATAGGTGTATCTTCGATGTAGAATATCTGTGATTATGTGGAAAAAAAAAAATCTTTTTTCTTATAAAAAGTCCTAAATTGTGTAGAAAAGAATCAATATTTGTAGACAATGGGATGCTTTGTGAGAGTTTTATTGCAGAATTTGATACATTAACTTACCTCCTCACAGCCCACATGCACAACACGCTCCTCAATGTCAGCAACAGGTTTATCCAATTTGCTCAGAAGAGACAGACATGAGGTTGAGGATATAGGTGTTATGATCAACTTGTCTGTTATGGTGAACATTGCCGGTCCCTTTGCAAATCCTCTTCTTGTAGTTTCCTTGACAGTTAATGTTGAAATTGTACTCCCTTGTGAATAACATTGCATCCAAGAAGAAAGACGAGCTTTATCATAAGACAAATATCTGCCAATCTCCAAATTCATTTTTCTTCTGCGCGTAGTAATATGGCGGGGGTATATCTTCCTCAATGCCAAGTGGATTGTTCTCATAGCTAAACCCAGGGGCAAGTTTTGGATTGACTAGCATTGCCTTGTGCTCATTTGATTTTAGGTATTTCTCAGCAATCTAGTTCGTGAACACTATTGTATAGGTGATTTATACATCCTTTGGAAATGCTGCTGTGGCATTTCCTTTACCATATGCCCAAGTGGAACAGTGAGGAAACTGAATAACAAATCAACGAAATCTTCCCCTGCTTCTGCATAGCAAACCATCTTCCAGGATTTGCTAGTTATAAAGTTGACATGAATTTTCTTATTCACCTTTGATGCTGGTTCTTCCATTCTAGATTTGACATAGTCGCCCTGATGAAAATCTTCTTTGTCCAATTCATTTACTAGACTATTCTTCAACAAAGTTTCTGTCAAAGGTGTCTCTGATACTAGAGAGAACTTGAGCAAAGTCAAAACCTGAAACAATCCATTAGGTCACAAAACTATGATAAACGAATTGATATCTATTTTTTTTTTCCTTTTTCTGCTCTATACTCTGCTATTAGTTAACTTCTGATATTGTCTTGCTTTTTTGCATAACATTTTTATTTACTTCTAAAAGAATAAACAGGATTTTAGGTGAATTATTTCCAGCAAAGTGATCATCGTGAGGATGAACAAGCTGCTATATTATGTAGAAATAGATGGATAAGTTAAAAAGTACTACAATTCTAGGGGGAATCAGTACTGAATCTCATAAAACAGCGTGAACAATAGTTACCTCATCTACACCTATGTCGAAATTACGTTCCTCAATGGTGCTCCAGTCCGAGCCAATTAGCTTGGAAAGTAAAGAAAGGCGAGATTCAGTACATGAGGGCAATACTTGCAATTCATCACTTATTATAAATCTCGTTTGCTCTCTGACAAACACCACATTATAATCGTATAGGGTACATGATGGCAATAGCTCAGCTACTTTAGTCTCCAACAGATGAACCTCGCGATTTATGTGCTCTCGGCAATCGCAAATGGCATCGCTGTAGGGACTCAATAACTTGTAGCCAGAAAGGGTGCATAATTTGTTACAACAAAGAAAGTACTTCAGGGTTTGACCATCATCAATCTTCAATTTCAGTTTCTCACATTGAGCTGCAGATCCATTTCTGGGATACAGCAACATGTTCTTGCATACTGCAGTTTGAAATTGCTGCACACCAAGATTCTCAACACTTTCATACAAATTTTTAAGGCAACCTAACCCCAAGCTTGGTGGCTGCTTACGGATGAGCCTGATGATTGTACCCATTGGCATTGTCAAGAAACTGAAGAGAACATCAATAAAGTCCTTATCTGATTCAACAAAAACAATTTTGTTCTTCTCCTTGTCCACCCAAGCCCTAAAACTAATAGCATTTGTTTCTTTCTTATCCATTGACATAGGATTTCAGTTCTTCTATTTGTTAAAACGTTAATCATTAATTACTCATCCCAGCATGAAGCTTGCGTTCCATACACTTCAAGAACTGAAAAATTTCAAGAAACCCTCATTAAAATAAACAAGCCGTAAAATTCCTCAAGTTTAGAGCTTTTTGGGGTTGTTATAACAGTAAAAACAGTCCAACCAATAAACTAGCCAACAAAAGCAGAAAAGCAATCACTGTACCAATCATCAAAGCGCATAAGTTAGCTCAAGCACTACAGTTCTATCATTATAATTAACTAATGATTTGTGATGAAAATAAGGTACCTGATGATGATCACCAAATGAAACCAGTTTATTGCTCAAGCCTCAACAGACTGCTACTAAGAATGTCGAGAAAGAATGTGAAGAAGGGAAGAACAAGGAGCATCCGTACGTACGTGCACTTGTGGTTTAGTATCTTTCAGAGTCTTTTATGGAAGAAAGAATCGAATTTTTAATGGAGAAGGCATTGATAGTGTCCCAGGATTGAGTTGACTTGGGCCTTTCCCTATCATAGAAAATATCACCCAAAACCCTTGACGTCTCTCAATACTTTTACCTCCTCTGACATTTGAAAAATTAGCATTTACATCCCCTTGACCAGGACCACTTATGGTCAACACAATCTAAGAAAGTGAAATCACATAACTGCCCCTCCAGTTAAACAAGTTGTCCCATCAACATAAAGCCTATATTAATACCAAAATCCACCAAACATCGATAAAATCTCAATTGATGTCAAACCATAAACCAAAGGGTAGAAAAAGCGACGACCCCAAGGAGTGTAGTGGTGCCGACGATACACTATCACTTATAATTGTTCAACTACGAAGTTTCATGTCTCTCTTGATTTCGGGGAAGATTTCGATGACTTCATCCTCACTTGTAGCTCTTCAACTACGAAGTTTTGTGTCTTTCTTAATTTTTTACAGAGATTTCAACGACTTCCTTTATCGGTGGTCGCAAATGATCAATGTCGGAAGGTACATATATGCTACTAATGCTAAGTAAGTAAGATTAGATTTTTATCCTTATGTTGAAATGAATTAAGATTCCTTTTTGGTTTAAATTTCATTTGATTTTATTATATTATAATATATAACTATTACGAAATTAAACTAAATGATGGTGGTGATTAGTTAGATGGGGATAAACAAAATTTACTTTTAGGTATGCTTGCTTCATCCTTACAAGTAGGGTGATTGGGTCCAGGTAAACGCCCTTTTTCCAAGGAACCGGAATCGAAACCAAAACCAACCGGTTTTCCGGTTTTGGTTTCAGGTACTTGGGAAAATTTTGAGTACCCCATACTATTCACAAAAATGACAAATACACCTTATAAAAGTTACATATACATCTCTAATAGTTTACAAAAAATAGAAATATACCCTAGGTACCCATTGGTTCCACCCTGGGTACTTGGACCTCGATTTCAGTTTTAATTATGACCACCGATGCGGTTCCACCAAATTTGAAATTGAAACCAACTTTTTCTATGTCGGTTTCGATTGAACCCTAGATACTGGTCGGTTTCGGTTCTACCTGGATTTCATGCTCACCCCAACTGACAAGTTTCAGTTACAATAATCTTGATTATTGGGGTAATTAACATGTTGACTAATATTATTTATCAACTTTCATGTATGAGAATTTTGTGTGTTATATTAAATATAATAAACATTGGAATTTAATTCAATGCATTGGCTGTATAGATTCATAGGATATCTTAAGATTAAAGGAAAATATTTGAATTAAATTGAATATATATAGCCGATTAACGACGTCGTATGGCGTTAACAACAAGAATTGAATCACAGAATACGTAATTAATTAATTAATTTAATTAATCCATGTTTTCAGCAATTTCTATATAACCAGTTAAGCCTTTCTGTTTGGCTTCACTGTACTCCCTAAAAAAAAAAAAAAATAAGGATTCAGGAGCTTCGCTTTAGCTTCTCGAACATTCCCGCCAGACTCGTAAGGAGTAAGAACTATTGCTCCCAAAATCACTAGTTTGTTATTTTTTCGCTAATGTGCACGGTACATTTCTGATCGCTTAAACCCTAAGAAACTTTGTTTTAATTTAATTAATTTATTTGTTTTCCAGTTTTGCAGGTATGTTTGGTTAGGGTTTTAAAGTGCTGATAATTGAAACACTGAAGAGGAGATTTTAGGTACAGGATTTATGTGCAGTTCAGCATTGGACTATGTTTTTAAAATTAAATGACAATTAATTGATAAATTTTCGGACTGTGTTTGGCTTTAATTTTATTTATTTATTTTTCTGTTTGTTGTTGCTGTTGATGAGTTTTGGGAACTTAGAAGTGTCATATTATTGGTTGTACAGGAGTATGAGATGAGTGTTGATGAAGTTAAATTGTGCATCTCTGGGTTGTCAGTCTTTGTTGCCTGTTTGTTTGGTTTTAGTGCACGTTAATTACTTGTTTGTTTGGTAATTTATCTGCATTGTTGAAATATGCTGTTACAGACATATTGTGTTGTTTGATTTCCGAGAGACTCTGCTGGAGAGTGAAGGTCTAGGCTAGATCCAATTTTCCAGACATCTCTTTGATGTATGCCCTGATTTCAGTCGCAAGATCAGTCGATGGTAAGTTGGCTGCCACTTCTGATGAAACGCAATTTCCGATCCATGAACGAATAAGAATATTGCAGCGGTTCCAATGGCAGCAAAGGTGGTTGTTGGTGGGTGGTGGAGTGGTTGTGCCGTCGATGAAGCTCTCTTTATCCTTTGTGATAAGAGCCCGACGGAAATCTTTGGCCCAAGTGGCATAATTCTCAGATCCCATCAAAAGTTTGGCCCAAGTATTTCTCAGCATCGAGTTCCTGAACACTATTATACAGGTTAGTTAAGGATCCTTTTGAAATGCTACTTGCATTTCTTTTATTATATAACCAAGTGGAACAGTTAGGAAACTGGAGATTGCTTCGGCATAACAAACCATTTTCTTGGATTTGCTGACCATGGCTTTACATGTATCTTCCCCTCCACATTTGGTTCTGGTTCTTCTACTGTAGTTTCAACATAGATGTTCTGATAAAAATCTTCTTTGTCGAACTCTGGTACTGAATTTTGTTCAACAAAGTTTCTGTCAAAGGTTTCTTTGAAACGAGTGAGAACTTGAGCAATGTGAGAACCTAAAAGAAGGCATCAGGTCACAAACACAGCCACAGTTCAGCTATCTCATAAATTGTGAAATTATTAATCATATTCAGAGAGATGATACTAGATCAAATTCAAAAGCCCTACTTTTTGCCAATTATAACTGTTGGTTAGTTAGGTTCTGATATTTTTATTGGTTAGTTAGCTTCTGATATTTTTACCTTGACTGTGAAACATAGTTCTTTCCTTTATTCTTTTGATCCCCATCATTTACTTCTAAAAAAGCAAACTGCATTGAAGGTGAATTATTTCCGGGAGATATTCATCATGAGTACAAATTGGTTTCTTCATGTACTAAGTTTGATCATACAAAACAATTCATAACTACAAATAGTGGTAGAATCTGATAAAATTATTAAATTTTAGAATCAGATTGAAATAGTTACCTCATCTACTTCTATGTTTTGCTAAAACACCTTAGCCAGAATAAAAGTTTAAATTTTAACAAAAACACTTACATCCACCCAAGTCATTGTCGGCCACCGACTAACACCATTGGCCGCGGCCAACCATGGCTTGAACGGTGCATGACCGGTTGGATTTGGCTAGTCGTGTGTCAATCTGGCTGTTTTTCAACTAGATCGATGTCCATGGATTTAGTCAAAAATGGCAAGATC
The DNA here is from genome assembly GCF_008641045.1 of Pistacia vera. Lineage (NCBI taxonomy): Eukaryota > Viridiplantae > Streptophyta > Magnoliopsida > Sapindales > Anacardiaceae > Pistacia > Pistacia vera. Next base: position 834,363 of record NW_022195608.1, read on the forward strand.
TATTCTATAAGAGGATGTACATCACAGATAGTAATCACCGTGGGCTATTTTCAATTTATGCAGACTTGATTAAAAATGTATTTACTTAATTAGTCTTGTGTGTTTGTGAGAAAGAAAGATGGCACACACAAAAGCAAACTCAAAATTACCAATATAATGCAAATCCTTTGTTGCAACATATTTATATAACATTGCAATATCCTCTGGTCTAAGAGCATACCATATTACAAACACAAATTCTAACACAATATATAACTAGGTTTCACATGAACAACATCTCATATTTTAGTTGTAATAAGATTATCCTGATTGTTCTCAATTTGACTCTCCTAGAAAGGCAATGGTCAGAGCAGATTCAGATACAAGAGAAGCCACCAATAGACGCAAAGCCTGTAATGCAAAACAAATTCACAGGTATCAACAAGGGAAGAAATTAGCAATTCAATATTAGTATTGGATGTTTAATGTCATAAAGCTCATGATTGATTCAGAACTCTCTAATTTTGCAGCATATTGAGTGGGAAGAGGTGTACATTCGGTAGATTAAGAATCTGAGCACATTAGTGTCCTCAATTCCACTTCAAAGCTAATTAGACTTCTAATGCAGTTATCAATATGCTCACAAAAATCAAATATGTGAACTAGTGAAAGATTTCTCTCTAACCTCCGGTTGTCCAAATAGCAATATCAGGTTATATCATAAAATAAATTATGGTTTTCAACACTGGAAAATGATAAATATTTTAGAATGAAATTGATACAAATTTGTTAAACTTTTCAGTGCAAGTTCACCAAAATTTTTATGAAAGAATTACTATAAAAATATGAAGGAGTTGTTTTGCTATAGTTTTATTTCAGAGATTGATATGCTAAGTTGCTAACTTACCTCCTTATGGCCCACATGCACAGTTCGGACTTCGATGTCACTCCAATCTACGTTATGTTTCGTCAGATTAGACAAACCAGAAATTGAGGATGCTGGTGTTATTTTGAGATTGTCAGTTACCATAAACTTTTCTGCCCTCTTAACAAATCCTCTTGTGTCTTCAGAGCTAGAATTTGGATCCAAGACAGTTAAAGCTAAATATTCATCTTCCCCTGAAGGGAGAAGCGTTTCATCAGAAATCAGTTTGGCATCAGCATATACATAATAGTAAGGTGGATGTTTATCTTCCTCAATGCCCAAAGGATGATTCTCATAGCCAAAACTAGGGGCAAGCTGGGGACTGAGAAGCATTGCCTTGTGCTCATTTGATTTCAGATATTGCTCGGCATCAAGTTCGCGAATGCTATTGTACAGATGATTTATGCATCCTTTCCAAGTGTCGGTGTGCATTTCCTCCACCGCATACCCAAGTGGAACAGTAAGGAAACTGAAGAGTAAATCAACAAAATCTCCACTTGTTTCTGCATAGCCAACCATCTTCTTGGATTTGCAGACTGTAAGCTTGATCGTGATAGGCTTCTCGCTTACATCTGATGTTAGTTCCTCCATTCCAGATTTAATATATTTGCCAATATCAAAAAACATTTGGTCCAACTCAGGTGTTGGACTGCACTTCAAAAAAGTTCCTGTCAAAGCTGTCTTTGACACCAGTGACATCTTGAGCAATGTCAAAACCTGAAAGAATACATCTAGTCATTAATCTACTATCTAATAGCATTACCTCAAATCATGATTGAAAATAACTACTTACCTCATCTACTCCTATGTCAAGATTGCGCTCCTCGGTGGTGCTTCCATCGGTCAGTCCTAGATTGCTGAGCAGAGAAAGGCTTTCTTCAGTTGATGGGGGCATTACTCGTAATTCATCGCTTATCATAAGTCGGGTTATTTTTTTAACAAACACCCCTCTATCTTGAGCAAAATATGTTTTTTCGGGCAGAAACATCTTCATATTTATGCACTCTCCACAGGGACAAATAACATCTCTATAGTGACTTAAATGAGGGCAATCACTGCGTTCGCCAAGAAAGTACCTCAGCGGCTCAGTCTCATCAATATTCAATTTTAGTCTTCTGCACTGATCTGCAGCTGCATTTCTAGGGTATAACAACATTTTCTTGCATTCTTCAGTCCTGAACAATTGCACATCAAGATTCTCAATGCATTCATATAAATTGTTCATGCAGCCTATCCCCATCGTTGGAGGCCGATTATGGATGAGCCTGATGATTGTTCCCATTGGCATCGTCAAGAAACTGAAGAGGACATCAATAAATTCCACACTTGGTTCAGCAAAGATAACTTTTTCTCTCTTCTTGTCCACCAAGGCTTTCAACCTAATAGGTTTTACATGTTCTTCATCCATTGATTATATGTTTTCTCTTCTTTCTCCGTTTCAAATACCCAAACCTACAACCGGAAAAAAAGTTAATCAAAGATTTTTTGTATTTGTTTGAAGCCTTTTCCATTTACTTAAAAGAATTCTAAAAAACTCCATTTCCACTGAAACATGCACGTTGATAATATGTTTGGAATTTCGTCTTTTTGCAAGTTAAATTTGGTTATCACATACTGGAAATTATTAATTTCCAGAATATACCCATTTTCATGAAGTAAAATGCTAACTTGATTTAGAGACTTTCATCCAAATTAAGCTGTTGTCCACAGGAAATATTTATGCATTGTAAAATTAATCCTCCCCACAACAACAAAAAAAAAAAAAAAAAGTTGCTCACACTATTTAAGAGAGCAAGGTAGTAAATATTCTGAGAAAAGAATTGTTAATTATAAGTGGAAGTCTGGAACTAAACCATTAAAATTAATCCCATTGAAACCACTCCAATCTTCAATGTTTATAGCTTTGTGGGGGTTGGAATAACAGTTAAATCATTCCAAGCATATATAATTGAAGAAGATTAAACAACTAATGGAAAAAGTCTCTACAGACCAAAACTCAATACATCGGCTAGCTCAGGAACCAACATTATATAAGAAGTGATGATTTATGATGAAATCATGATGTATGGTACCTGATGATCGCCAAATGCAGCTAGTTAGCTAGCTAGTGTTGCTTCAGAAGTGTAATGAAGGACTTGGGAAAGGTCGGATAGCGAAGAGAAAACAAGTGGAATTGCAATTTCAGGTAAATTATAGAACTGCTGGTGGGATTCCAACTGCATTTATTCCAGTGTTTTAATGGAGAAGATTTTACTTTAAGTCTTTAACTAAAGTTAAAGTTGCATGCCATCTTTAGCGGTCTTCGGAAATTTCTTATTGTAGAAGATATCAACTTTCTCTTTTATATGTCGTGGAAAAATAAACATCAGTCTCACAGATTTTGATATGGCAACAAGTGATATGCCTCATCACTTCCCAAAAAAGATAAATTCCCTGGCCCTCAATTTTTAAAGTCGGTTTGTTTGGTTATTTTGGGAATAATATCGACTAGGTGAATAGAACGAGTATTATGAGATAAAATTTAAAAATTAATCAAAAAATTTTTTTAGGTTTGTTAATTTAATTAAATACTCTAATATATATAAATTTTATAAAATGATAAAAATACCTTTACTTATCCACAATGTCAGATTCTGATCATCATCGTCAGAATCTGGTCAAAAAATAGTGTTACGAAACAGATTGATCGGATCTGGTTGGTCGTGTATCGATATTGCTTTTTTCGATCAGATCCACCATGAATCTGACCGTCGACGGTCGTAAAAGGTCATATTTGGCTATCAACGATGGTCAAAGATATGACTGTCATTATCAGTCAATGATGATTATTTCTTTGGCTATCAAATCTGGTTTTTTCCAGTCGGATCTATTGTGGATTCGATCAAAAAAGACCAGATCAATGAATTACCAGTCAATTTCGGTCTTTTTTAAGCTGTTGTAATAGATTTCGATAATTATGCGTAGATGAGAGTATTTTTGTTAATTTTTAAATTTTTTTTTAAGTATTTATTAAATTAATAAATTTAAAAGATTTAAAAGTAATTAAAAAAATATTATAGTATTTTTCAAATAATAAAACAAACAATTATTTTGGGAATTATTTTGAGAATAGGAATGAGAATATGGATAGGAAAAACGAAACAAAGAGACCCGAAATTTCCCTTTCCCTAAATCTACCTCTTAAATCAAATTCATTTTCCCTAAAATACAAACCCGACAATTTTTCCCACCATAACATTCTCCAATCTCAGCCGCACCAGGTTGCCGCCCTCCGCTCATCACATTCTCCCATCTCAGCCGCACCACAGCCGCCAACACCATCCCAGACGGTCGTCACTTAACCTGATCCTCTTCCACCACCACTGTCAGTCGACCTCCGCACCACCGCATCCGGAGGAGCACAGAAGCTCAAGCACCTGTAAAAATGTTGAATGAATTGGAACATAGTCTCATCACATTCCCATTCATTCTCCTGTGAAAATGGTGAAGAAAGATGAGTTCTTGAAGCAAAATGAACATCATGAGTCAATCAACGAACAAGTCTCTAGCGGTTTTTGTTCTTTTACCAGGGTTTTTGGTTTTCTAAATGTAATATTTTTGGGATGTTGATTTAAGAGTAATTACTTGGATATATTTGACAGAGGTTTTTTTATTACATCTCTATAATAAGTTTAATTTCTTGTTAGGGCCTTTGGTTTTACTACATTTAATACCCAATTTTTGTGAATGTTTAACTAAAGTGAAGATTTTGGATTTTAAATGCTGCAGGTTGCAAAGAGATTAGAGAACACATCGAGGAATTTCAAGATGTTGGGTAGTTTAGGGTTTTGCGGGCAGCTAGTGTGCACTGTGGTGGCTGCAGTGATTCTGTCTATTTCTATTGTTGTTACTGGAAAGATCACATCGCCTGCCACCTTCTATGCCACTACTGGTGGGATTGCAGCTGCATTTATTTCAGTGTTTTGGTCGTTTGGGTATATTCGGTTTTCTGAGAAGCTTCGGATAACTGCAAATGACCCTTCAAGAAAAGTTATATTGTTGTAGTCACATAGCAATCTTAACATTCTTCTCAAATATTTAAAAAAAAATCAAGTTCTGGTTTGTTATACTTACTAACCTTTGATGATAGCCAACATTCCCTATCACTAAACTGAAGTAAATATTCCCACAGGGCATAGCTCAGCTTTTACGCTACTGAGGAATTTTAGCTTATGTGGTATATATAGTTGTTTTTTATGGTCTCATAAAGAGGGGTTAATTGAACCGGAAACAATGAACCAACACTTAATTCAAGCAATATTACTGTCTTTCAGCTTTCCTATGGTACACTCTTATTTTTTCTTGTCGCAGTTTGTATACTAGTTTTTATTATTTAGTGTAATCTTATCATTTAAGAAAAAAGTGTTTGTCTTTGTTTGGGCTATTATTATAATTATTACTATTGGTTGGTTTTTTGCAGTAATAAATGGCATTCTTTCATTAAATTTGAAAAATCCAATAGTTTTAACAAATCTTCAGCTTGGTTTGATGGAAAGACATTTGGAGTTATGTTATCATTCGTATTCTGTTTTCTAAGGCCTCCCACAACTATGATTGTTACTTTCTTAAGGAGTTATAGTGACAAGGCAGATTTCTTTGTTGAGGATGATTTTGTTAAAGTGTGTTACAGTGGTCAAAAGGAGCTGTGTTATCTTTTGTTTCGTGCTGTGTGTTTCCTTTGTCTCCCAACGGATATGTAGAAGAGCAATTCATATATTATTAGATGTCTACACTGAAAGAATCACTTATTGAGCTCTGACTAGTGCTTGTTACTTAGGTTTGATGCATATGAAGTTATCAGGGTCATGCTTTTTAAGTATTTCACTGAAGTTTATGAATTTCCAAGGTTTCAGGCTCCTCCTTGTGCTGATTTGGTGAGAAGCTTGAAAAATGGCATAGTAGTGAATCTTCTGGGAATTGGTGCTGCTATTCTTGGAATGCAAGCCGCCGTGGGACTGCTGGTTGCGAAGGCTCTTACTTCCTCAGCTAATCCATATTACCAGGGAGTCCCTCCTGGATACAGTCCTGTTCTGGCATTGGATGTATTCCGTGTGCAGGTACTATTGACTTCAGACGTATGATACTTCTTTATGTTAATTCTGGAGATTTGGGGTTGTCTTATTGTATAGATCAGTCTGGGATCAATTAATTTCTACTCATTTTCAGAATTCCTCCAAACAGAAAAGAAGAAAAAAGTTCTAAAATTAATTTTGGCATCCTTCTTCTTTCAAGCTTAATGTTTTGTTTAATATTCTATATCACAAAAAAGTCCTACTGCCATTGCCCTGAATTTGGGTCTATTGAAAATTCTCCGGAGAAACAGAATTCGAGTAAATCATATAGTATTTAAGAGAAAAATAAAAGAGTTTATGATGGATTTGTTTGGCGTTACACTGCATTATGAAAAGCACTGGATCAGTGTTTCAGATTCAAAGAAAATCATTGCAACTTTTTAATTTTCTTCCTCTATATTGGAAAGGAAATATTGAATTAAGAAAATTTTCTTGTTCTTTCTAGTCCTATAGGAGTTATATAGGCTATTGATATTGCACCTTTTTTTTATTGAATTTGAGGAATACTGTCCAGCATGTAGAGGGTTATTTGTCTCATGAGCCCCAGTGATTCACTGGGTCAGCGAAATGGTTAAATTAAGACAAGGATCTCTCAATTCATCATGAACTGAATTGCAGATCCAAAGGCAGTCAATTTACCTCACCCAGTTAAGAAACTGTAAAATTTTTGCCAATTTATGAATATTCACTTAGCGCCGCTCCCATATGCATACAACACATCGTTATAGTATTGTGTTATTGTTAGTATTTTTGTCTTTCCTCCTCATCTATCTGTTGCTTGTGCAGGCATCGGCAAACACTATCCTTTCTCATTTTCTGGGGCTTGTTTTCTCATTGGAGCTGTTGCGGTCAGTGACACTACCAGCTTCAGAAACCATACCAGTTCCCAAGGTTGCATAATTTCTGACCCTCGGTTAATCCAGATGTATGTGAATGCTACAAGTAGAAACTTGATTTTGAAGCTTTAATTGTTGGGAAGTGGAAAGTTGCTTGAGCTCATTATATATTTCAATTTTGCAATTATATTTATCTCATGGTTAAGAAACAAATGCTTTAATATTTCTAACTTTAAAGTAGAGAACTTGAAGGTTTCTGCATTGCTGCACAAAAGAAATAAATTTCTTGAATTCAATAACCAAAAAAAAAAAAAAAAACCATCACTCGGCTATGTTGTTCATTGTTTCTGAGTTCTTTGCATATACCAAGCAAACGTACAGTAATTATCAGTGAACCAGGCTCCAAATGGTTGTATCATAGATCAATTGTTATATATTCATTACTTTCATTCACCTATCATATTTTTTCATTTCGGTAGTCATGTTACGCCAACAGCATGAATGGTTGTCTGTGACACTTAGCAACTAACATCATCCAAAAACTAGTTGTGTTTGGTTTTGCAATATTCAAGAATTCAAACACACATTAAAATGGCACTTGGAATGGAAATTTAGAAACTTAAATATCATTACCAAAATCCAAATTTCCCTCTCCCCCAAGCAGAGGATTTCATTCAAATGGAAATGGCAATGTAATCACATGATTTCAAGAACTAAATACCAAGAATATTGATTCCACACAGGAAGGCAGACAAAAAATTGCATGTTCTCCCAATTGCAAATAGCTAAAGAGGTAAACCCAGCTTCTAAAAGACTATATCATATTAACAGGCATTTGATGAGAAGACTGAAAGCATCCAACCAAAAAGAATAAAAAAAGATCCCAAGTTAAAAACCCAGTTCCAAGCCTCAAATCTAATCCAATGAAATTCAGTTTCATGAATCAATAGTCACCTGCATCAAGTACACATTATGCTTTAGTCCACCTCCATAAAAAATTAGATAGTTAAACCCAGCTAAAACGAATATATACTAATCGTCCTACTGACATAAAGAACTTGAATTAACTAAGGTTATCGCATGTTAGAGGAGACACTACGCCAGAAATTAAATAGGAAAAAATAGACAACTCTATTTACTCATTGGTGGTAGTTACTCAAAAAAACATCTAATTAGTGCTTTGTAAGGATCCAACGAGACACTAAACATTTCAAACACGTTGAAGTTCACAGCATGTTATAACACTAAATATTTCAAATATGTTGCAGTTCACAGCATGCTTAAACACTAAATCATATACCCTGCTTTGTAAGACATTGCTTTTCTTGAACACGAAACTGTTGTATCATTAGTAAAAGAAAACCCAAAATCTACAAATAGAACCTGGATTATATCCTCCAGATCCTCATTCATAAGTAAAGTTTAAAATCAGCTGAACATACAACTGCTATAATAGAGTAACATTTACCAAACTCAAGACTTTATTATCTTCTGGCATCTTAGTAACCAAAGGGTGTGTCATTCTTACAAGCATCACTAGATTCTTACTACTATAATTAAGGTGCTGCGACATATAGACATGCAACTATTCGTGGATGAACAGTATCTTAAAAATGGAGAGATGACAACTGCAGGAAGAGCAGTCAGTTTTCATACATTGGAGAATGCACCATTTACAAACTGAGAAACTCAGCAACTTACAGAGCAAGAGAAGCAGACTTGCCTCCTGAGTCTTCTTTTCCTTCTCTTGGGGCAATGGAATCTTTTTAAGGAGATTATCATCAATTTTCTTGTAGTGTGTTTGAATAACTCGATGTGTTTGGCACAACTTTTCATCAATGGGGTCTTGGTACTTGTCATAAAGCACAGGCACAGACAATAGACGAGAGTGAGAAAGTTGAAGAGACTACCAATGTAAGATACCACAAACAACACAAAAGCAACCTTATGACATACCCACATCACAGAGAAAACATTTCAATTTTTCTCTTGTAAAAATGCTAACAAAACGAATTTCTCACCAGAAAAACTTAGGAGAATCAGCAGCCAACCTGAAGGAAAATTTTCAAATTCCTACCCACAGCAATATCATGTGCAATCGACAATGCATAATTGACCCAAGCTCACATCGCATCAACAGCCATCGCAACAGACTGATCTGAATTTTCCAGATCAGGGATGGGAGGCAGAGGCCTGAATCACAACATAACTAACTTTCATTATGAACAGTGGAGGTCGACTGGCAGTGGTGGTGGAAGAGGAACAGCTGGCGTGACGGCCGTTTAGGGTGGTGGTCGGTTGAGGCGCGGCTGAGTTGGTGGTGTTGGTGGTGGTGCGGAGGTCGACTGACAGTGGTGGTGGAAGAGGATCAGGTTAACGATGAGTGGAGGGCGGCGACATGGTGGGCTGTGGTAGCGGCTGCGGTGCGGCTGAGATTGGAGAATGTGGTGGCTAGATCTGGCCATTTCCGGCTAGATTTGGCCTGATATGGCCGTTTTCCGCCATCAATATGGCCAGAAACGGCCATATCGGAGCATTTCGGTCACGGTAAGCTGCTCACGGCGAATGTCGGCGACTTCTGACGGTGGTTTGCGGTGGCGGCAGAAGGTAGGGGTGATTTTGTCATAAATTAAAAAAGCGGGGTGTTTTAGGAATATCCGAAATATTGAGGGTTAAACTTTATTTAAAAATAATAATAATTTAGTAATTTAAATAAGATGACCATTAATTTATTTTCTCTAACTAAATATATTAATATAATATACTTATCAATTAACTAAACATATTTTTTTAAAGATTTTTAATAATATCGAAGGTAATATAAAATTTCAATAACAAATATTTTTTGAACCAAACAATGTAATTGTCAAAAGAGTAAACGACATGTTCCCACCCAGGTTTGCCGAAATCCCAAGTTAATACTACTGGTTTCATTTATTCCAGATTATCACCCTTAAAGTGACAGAAAAACGTTTGATGTAACGGTAAAGGGGTAAATTGGTCATTTTACATGGGCGACGCACGTTAGCAGACCATCGCCTCTAACAGTCCTCCGACGCACATTAGCAGCCGTCGTTCCCGATATTTTTTGCTCTTTTTCGGCGATTCTTCCACCCAAAATCACCCTTGTCACCACCATTTGAATCCTCATCCTCCCCTCTACAAAACCATACCATTCACAACCCCTCATCACTCGCTGATCTCTGGCCATGGCAACGAAAAACGGCCGATGAACACGAACTCTCGGTCGGCGAATGACGACGAAACGGTTGCTGGGGACATAGGGGTTTTATAGATTTGGGGACGGTGTTGCATTGGTGGTGTCCAATTGAATTTTCATCGCCGGAATCGACCGAAATCTGGTGAAGAACACCGAAACCCTAAACCTAACGGTGCTGGCGATTGGAGGGGCAAATGAGTCGGGAACTAGAGGGGTTTTGGACGACGGACTACAGGGAAGGTGATGGAGGTGACCAGGGGGTTCAACGTCGTCGAAAACAGCCCAGATCGGGCTGTTTCCGATGAGGGTGTATAGTGATCGAGGGTGTTTTTGATATAATTTGAAAATAAAATGGTAAGTTTTGTAATTCTACTAATTTAGGGGTTAAAACATAATTTATTAATTTAGGGTTAAGGGCATTATGGTAATTGCACCCTCTAAACCCTAAAAATTCATAACACTATTACTTTAAGGGTGGAAATCTGGAATAAATGAAACTAGTGGTATTGACTTAAGATTTCGTCAAATCTTGGGTGGCAATATGTCGTTTACTCTAGTCAAAATTGAAAACTTTTAAAAGTATGAGCACCCACGGCTCCCTACCTGTGTAGGGTAGGATTTTGGACCCATCCAAATCAACTCGTGAAATCTGCACCCGTTTGAACTCGACTCGTACCCGATTCCTTCACCCGTTTTGCCAAGTCTACAAGGGAGTGATGTATGCCTAGCATTATTGCTCCATTGTTGCTCCGTGATACATAAAAAATTAGGTAAAATTATAGGACTCTGTTCCCAAAGATTGCTAAAGATGATGCACCTTTAACTTTATTAAAGTAAATTCTTTTCCATTGAAAAACTGAAATAAATGCAGCTGGAATTCCACCAGCGGTTCTATAATTTATCTGAAACTGCTTTTCTACTTGTTTTCTCTTCGCTATCCGACGTTTCCCGAGTCCCTCGTTACACTTCTCAAGCAACACTAGCTAGCTAGCAGCTGCATTTGGCAATCATCAGGTACCATACATGACTTCATCATAAATCATCACTTCTTATATAATGTTGGTTCTTGAGCTAGCCGATGTATGAGTTTTGGTCTGTAGAGACTTTTTCCATTAGTTGTTTAATCTTCTTCAATTGTATGTGCTTGGAATGATTTAACTGTTATTTCAACCCCCACAAAGCTATGAACGTTGAAGATAATGGACCAGGACCACACATGTACGGATACCCCTTTTAACTTACTTAAAACTACTCTTCTACTTGATTTTCTCCACTCTCTGTTCTGTGAATCCTTCATTGAACTCCTCTCCAGCAACTGTAGCTTGGTGATTACCAGGTACTATATATGTTTTTGTCATATTACATCAGTTACTTTTAAAATTAAGTTCTTGAGCATCTGACCTAGAGTTAATAGCATGACTTTATGGGCTGTTTTCTCTGTAGAATTATGACTTGTATTAGTTATTTAATCTTAGCTTTTATTCATCAGTGTTTAGAATGTTTTAATCATTATTTCAATCCCAGAAAGCTCTAAACATTCAAGATTTTACGACTTGTAAGCCTTAGTTAATGATCACATCTCCACCATCTTCTTGTTTTGATTTTTCCTGATGATCTTCTTGTTTGAATGATTTATGTTTATATCCCTTTAAGTAATTACTTCTTTTAACAATGAGTAATTACTACGTTGACAAACGCCTCTCACTATTTTCTCTTACAAACGTCCGATGTGGCACTAAATTGGCTTTACACGTCAAATCATGAACTTTGACTAAATATGAATAGTCGTTACTTAAGGAGGAATAGTCGTTCATTCATAAGGAACGGTCGTTCCATTCATAAAAAACGGTTGTTCCCATAGGGAATGGTTGTTTCCATAAGAAATGGTTGTTCCATAAGATGGAACGAGTGTTCCATCTAATGGAACAGGTGTTCCATATGGAACCCCCATTCCATAAGAAGGAATGAGATGGTCTTATGGAATGGTCATTCCATGAGATGGAATGTGGAATTGGAATGGTCGTTCCTCAACCAAGAACGACCATTCCTCATCCAAGGAACAGTTGTTCCATCGAAAGAACGGTTGTTCCATCCAAAGAACAATCATTCCTATTTCATAACGGTTGTTCCCTATGGAAGAATGACTATTTTTTAGGTGTAGTTGAAATCATTTTGCGACTATTCTAGTGGGAGTTGCCAACAAGAGATATTAATGAGAGACATTTGTTAGCGTAGTATTACTCCTTTTAACAATAGGATCCAAATCCTGACAAAATAAGCTTATAACAGTTGTTTAAGATGAAAATATTAAGAAAACATGATTTTGAAACTATAACAAATGTCAGTGTCTTGGGCCTACGACCAAAGTCCACTAGCAACAAAGCCCAATTGTGTCCACTCAATTAGAAATGGGTAGTTCTTAAATACACCCCACTAACTTCTGAACACACCTCCTTTTAGAAACTAGCTCAACCTAAGGTTGATTTTAAGCCTCCATATCAAATTTATTAGTATCTCCTAATAATATATAGAGTAATACTACAGTCATCGAAAGTTATACACCAAATTTATACATCGAATAACGTAACATAATCCTGACCATCAATTAATATTAACTCATAATTAATCAACGATCAGAATTTAATCACATTATTTGATGTATGAATTCGATGTGAAACTTTCGGTGACTTTATTATTTTCTTTATATATATATATATAATTTTGTCCTTGAATAAATTTATTATAAAGGACAATACAATTCAGGGGTAAGTCTGTAAGGATATTTTTGGTATTAATTAGGGCTTAAAAAATATTTTAAAATATAAATGTTGTGTACTAAGTAGTGGGGAGATATTAATAAGAGTAGTATTGTTTATGTCTCACTAAACTCTTTTAAGCCCAAAACCAATTAAATTTAAATAAATTTTAATTTCTTCCAAAATTAACCTTTTTAACCTCTTTATTTCTATAGTATTTGAATTTATCTTCTATCTTAATTTTTTAACTTCTCATTTATTTAATCATGATTAATAAATAACAAAGTAAACTACAAATTTGTTCAAAAATCAAATCCTTGAATTTTTATCCTTTTTTAATCAAATATTAATGGCCTATTTCAATTTACGCAGATTGGATTAAAAATGTATTTACTTTAAGTCTGTTGTGTTTGTAAGAAAGAAAGATGGCACACACAAAAACAAACTCAAAATTACCAATATAATGCAAATCCTTTGTTGTAACATATTTATATAACATTGCAATACCCTTTGGTCTAACAGCATACGAGATTACAAACATAAATTCTAACACAATATATAACTAGGTTTCACATAAACAACACCTTATATTTTAGCTAAAATAAGATTATTCTGATTGTTCTGAATTTGGTTCTCCTAGAAAGGCAACGGTCAGAGCAGATTTAGATACAAGAGAAGCCACCAATAGACGCAAAGCCTGTAATGCAAAACAAATTCAGAGGTTATCAACAAGGGAAGAAATTAGCAATTCAATATTAGTGTTGGATGTTTAATGTCATAAAGCTCATGATTGATTCAAAACTCTCTATTTTTGCAGCATATTGAGTGGGAAAATGTGTACATTCAGTAGATTAAGAATCTGAGCACATTAGTGTCCTCAATTCCACTTCAAAGCTAATTAGACTTCTAATGCAGTTATCAATATGCTCACAAAAATCAAATATGTGAACTAGTGAAAGATTTCTCTCTAACCTCCGGTTGTCCAAATAGCAATATCAGGTTATATCATAAAATAAATTATGGTTTTCAACACTGGAAAATGATAAATATTTTAGAATGAAATTGATACAAATTTGTTAAACTTTTCAGTGCAAGTTCACCAAAATTTTTATGAAAGAATTACTATAAAAATATGAAGGAGTTGTTTTGCTATAGTTTTATTTCAGAGATTGATATGCTAAGTTGCTAACTTACCTCCTTATGGCCCACATGCACAGTTCGGACTTCGATGTCACTCCAATCTACGTTATGTTTCGTCAGATTAGACAAACCAGAAATTGAGGATGCTGGTGTTATTTTGAGATTGTCAGTTACCATAAACTTTTCTGCCCTCTTAACAAATCCTCTTGTGTCTTCAGAGCTAGAATTTGGATCCAAGACAGTTAAAGCTAAATATTCATCTTCCCCTGAAGGGAGAAGCGTTTCATCAGAAATCAGTTTGTCATCAGCATATACATAATAGTAAGGTGGATGTTTATCTTCCTCAATGCCCAAAGGATGATTCTCATAGCCAAAACTAGGGGCAAGCTGGGGACTGAGAAGCATTGCCTTGTGCTCATTTGATTTCAGATATTGCTCGGCATCAAGTTCGCGAATGCTATTGTACAGATGATTTATGCATCCTTTCCAAGTGTCGGTGTGCATTTCCTCCACCGCATACCCAAGTGGAACAGTAAGGAAACTGAAGAGTAAATCAACAAAATCTCCACTTGTTTCTGCATAGCCAACCATCTTCTTGGATTTGCAGACTGTAAGCTTGATCGTGATAGGCTTCTCGCTTACATCTGATGTTAGTTCCTCCATTCCAGATTTAATATATTTGCCAATATCAAAAAACATTTGGTCCAACTCAGGTGTTGGACTGCACTTCAAAAAAGTTCCTGTCAAAGCTGTCTTTGACACCAGTGACATCTTGAGCAATGTCAAAACCTGAAAGAATACATCTAGTCATTAATCTACTATCTAATAGCATTACCTCAAATCATGATTGAAAATAACTACTTACCTCATCTACTCCTATGTCAAGATTGCGCTCCTCGGTGGTGCTTCCATCGGTCAGTCCTAGATTGCTGAGCAGAGAAAGGCTTTCTTCAGTTGATGGGGGCATTACTCGTAATTCATCGCTTATCATAAGTCGGGTTATTTTTTTAACAAACACCCCTCTATCTTGAGCAAAATATGTTTTTTCGGGCAGAAACATCTTCATATTTATGCACTCTCCACAGGGACAAATAACATCTCTATAGTGACTTAAATGAGGGCAATCACTGCGTTCGCCAAGAAAGTACCTCAGCGGCTCAGTCTCATCAATATTCAATTTTAGTCTTCTGCACTGATCTGCAGCTGCATTTCTAGGGTATAACAACATTTTCTTGCATTCTTCAGTCCTGAACAATTGCACATCAAGATTCTCAATGCATTCATATAAATTGTTCATGCAGCCTATCCCCATCGTTGGAGGCCGATTAAGGATGAGCCTGATGATTGTTCCCATTGGCATCGTCAAGAAACTGAAGAGGACATCAATAAATTCCACACTTGGTTCAGCAAAGATAACTTTTTCTCTCTCCTTGTCCACCAAGGCCTTCAACCTAATAGGTTTTACATGTTCTTCATCCATTGATTATATGTTTTCTCTTCTTTCTCCGTTTCAAATACCCAAACCTACAAGCCGGAAAAAAAGTTAATCAAAGATTTTTTGTATTTGTTTGAAGCCTTTTCCATTTACTTAAAAGAATTCTAAAAAACTCCATTTCCACTGAAACATGCACGTTGATAATATGTTTGGAATTTCGGCTTTTTGCAAGTTAAATTTGTTTATCACATACTGGAAATTAATTATTTCCAGAATATACCCATTTTCATGAAGTAAAATGATTACTTAATTTAAATACTTTGATCCAAATTAAGCTGTTGTCCACAGGAAATAATATTCTGAGAAAAGAATTGTTAATTATAACTGGAAGTCTGGAACTAAACCGTTAAAATCAATCCTATTGAAATCATTCCAATCTTACATGTTTTTAGCTTTGTGGGGGTTGAAATAACAGTTAAATCATTCCAAGCACATGTAATTGAAGAAGATTAAATGACTAATAGAAAAGTCTCCACAGACCAAAACTCATATATCGGCTAGCTCAACATTATATAAGAAGTGATGATTTATGATGAAGTTATGTAATTGAAAGGGAGAATGACATTTTCCCACCCAAGGTTTGGCGAAACGACACTTTCTCACCCATCAGGTTTCAAAATGACACTTTCGCACCCTTAAGAAAATCTGGTAGGATGCTCAATTTATATTTAAAGTCTACCCATTATACTTACTACATGGTACATCCTAAGTTCCTAACGCTAAACCCAACATCTCTAAGTCACTCCTACAGAATTGGAAGCAAAAAACACATTCAGATAGCCCCAGTTTCTTGGGCTAACGTATGCACATTACACAAATAATTCAAAATCCTCATATATAAACGAATCAAACAAAAAATGAATGGCTTAACTTTATGCAGACTAGTTATTATAGAGGAGAGGTAGCTCCACTATAAGGAACGCCGGGTTATCCCGTTTACTCATAATAATGCTCATCTTGTTAACAATGGTCTTGCTACTTCAATCCAAAGGCTTCGTTGCTGCACAATGTATCAGGTTCTCGCCTTCTCAAATAGAATTGTAGAGCTTGGAAACATATTGGTTGAAAGACTTAAAGAATATGAATTCTCCTTATATTTCTCTTTATTTGAGGTATTTAATAGTATCTTGCTGATTACAAGTTTGATTTTTATATACTTTTGGTCGTTTAATCTTGCTAACTGGTAACTGTAAAATTTGCAGATATGAACAAGACATGCTTTCTTGTACAGGCTGCAGTTACAATCTCAAATAAACATAATTGAGTGGATCTATTAGCAGCCACTAATGACTAAAGAAGCCCCACTTGTTAATAAATTTTACAATGACAAATTTATCCCTAAATTTAATTATTAAAATTAACTTTAATTTCATATTCTTTACAAATATTTTGACACCCCACTATTATCTTATAATTTTTTTTTTTTTTTTATGTTATTCAAATCATTCTTATAACAAAAATATAATTTAATAGAGGGAACAGATTTGCAGTAGGATATATCAGTTTAAAAGGAGTACAAAATTGTAAATTTTTATTGCTTCTCATATAAATTTATTGTTATTTTTTTCTTCAAACTATTGGTAGCTATTTTGATCTATATAATTTTTTGCGTTTTTTAAGTGAATGGGATTATTTGTAAGGATTTTTTTAGCTTTAATTTTTTCTAAACTTTCAATTTAATTATAAAAAATATATATATATATATATATTTTAGGAATAATGATGGTAGGAGGTATATAACATACATGAAAGTAATGAAATGTTAGGCTCCGTTTGGTTCAAAATTTGGGGGTTTTGGGAAAAATTTTTTGAAAAAAGTTAAAAAAAAGTTGAATTAGGCGAGTATTACGATGTAGAATTTATAAATTAATAAAATACCTTTTATGTTTATTTTTTTACAAAATACCCCCTATAATAAAATATTAAAAGTTAACAAAAATACCCCTAACCCACCCTCAAACACCCCCAACCGGAGACCACCAACGGAGGTGGCCGGAGTCGCCGTATGGGCGCATGACCGGTTGGATCTTGCCGGTCATGCGTCGCTATGGCCTTTTTCGGCCAGATTCAGCCGGTAGTGCGCCATCTTACCAGATTCTGGCCATTTTCCGGTGGTGGTGGCCGGAATCTGGTAAATGTGGATTATTAGGGTGTTTTTGTAATTTTAAAAAAAATATTTAGGAGTATTTAATTAAATTATCAAATTTAAGGGGTTTAAAAAAAGTTGAATAATATTGGGAGTAGTATTCCCAAAAATCTGAGTTTTTGGGTATTTTACTGTTTAACTTTTTTGGGAATACTAAAAGTAGTATTCCCAAAACTGAAACAAACGCAGCCTTAATTTTTTAAAATATAAAAAAAATGAAATAGAAGGCATTCATGGAATTTATGGGGTGTCGTAAGAAAGAACAAAAAATTTAAAACTTTAAAATAGAGTGTCTTAAGAAATTTAGTTGGCGTAAATAGCTCCACCCAATTTAAAAACTGAAAAAAATCATCAAACTTAATTTCAAAACCGAAATAACACGCTCTATTGTAATGGCCCAGAGGCCTCAAACATGATGATGAAAGAAGTCAATTTCTTGGGCCTACACTCTGTTCATTGATTTGAGATAACGGACCAGTTGCCTCCATGGCTCCACCCAATAATCAATTTCTGAAATAAATTAAAACAAAAAAAGTTTTCACCCGGAAATATTTATGCATTGTAAAATTAATCCCAAAACAGAAAAAGAAACTGCTTACACTATTTAAGAGAGCAAGGTAGTAAATATTCTGAGAAAAGAATTGTTAATTATAACTGGGAAGTCTGGAACTAAACAATTAAATTAATCCCATTGAAATCACTCCAATCTTCAATGTTTATAGCTTTGTGGGGGTTGAAATAACAGTTAAATCATTCCAAGCATATATAATTGAAGAAGATTATATAAGAACTGATGCTTTGGTGAGCCTGGTATTTAGCGGCCACAGCTACAGCCGTAGCTTTCTCCTACGGGACCTCGTTTTGTTTTACTTCTACACTCACATACTATCACTAAGAACTTGGTGTAGTAAAAGATTCCTAAATTGAGACCTAGGAGAAAGAGAAATTTGAACAGAGTTTTGAATTTAAAGAAATTTGAAAATCAAAGAAAACGATTCAAGGATTTATAAGGTAGTTTTATGCAGGTACACATTCTGTATATCTGCAATCTATCGTCATGCTGCCTTGATATGTCATTATCTTGCAATTCAATAAGAATTACACTGTAGTAATTGATTCAAATTATCAGGAAATGAAAACCTTGGGAGTTTTAAAATTGAACGAATTAGCTGATCTTGTTGTCACACTTTGATGCTAATAAGACTGCTAATGCTCTGGCCAATGTGAGGCAGAAACATTAAAATACAGTAGTTGCAACCCAGTAGAAGATTTTTCTCCGCCTAATAGGTGTATCTTCGATGTAGAGTATCTGTGATTATGTGGAAAAAAAAAACTTTTTTCTTATAAAAAGTCCTAAATTGTGTAGAAAATAATCAATATTTGTAGACAATGGGATGCTTTGTGAGAGTTTTATTGCAGAATTTGATACATTAACTTACCTCCTCACAGCCCACATGCACAACACGCTCCTCAATGTCAGCAACAGGTTTATCCNATAGTAGATACTAATGGATAGCCCTTTTTCTGAAACAAGGAAAATGATAAATTCATTCAAAAACACTATAATTCTAAGCAGTTCTCTTTTCAAGGTTGCAAGATTTATGGACTGTTCCATCGTCCAAGTGTAGGCAAATAATTAGGCACATAACAGGATGCTCAAATCCTACTCTATGAATAGATACAAATAAGAAACAAGGATATATGTTTCTATATATTTGTTAAGGTAGAAAAAATAAACCGTGCTGTAACAGATAAAATATTAATCCAACACAAGATGGAACAAAGCTATACTAGATAGCAGAGAACAGAAATTGGTCCCTCAATCTTTTGTAGCCGTGACTCATATATTGTTTATAGGTATAAATCAAATTTACCTCCATTTCTTTACAAATCATATTCCATTCGTTTGTGAACGCCACCCACGTTGGAGCTAAAATTTGAAATCTACCTCACAATAGATAGATTTCTTTTTCCTTTTAACGTCAAAAATCATTTTCTTCCTCTAAATCAAAATCATGTAACTTTAAACTAACAAAAATGTTGCAACTCTACGGACGAAAACATTGTAAGTAACTGATTTTCTATGATAAAGTTAGATAGGGTACCTGGTTTCCAGCTAGTACATTGCTGGAATGACTCATTATAAAGTGTTAAGCAGACTTAGAAATTACACGTGATAAGGAAACATGAAATGAAACAATAAACGAGAAGCGATATTTGAAGTGGTTCGGATGTTCAACAGTGAATCCTACGTCCACTGCTATTGTATTAATAGATGGGTAAAATTAGGTCGCGTGAGGCAAGCTGAGTTATAATCTAGAGATAATACAAAAAAAGAGAGAAAATGTGTAAGTTATTTTAGACTAAGATTAGTCAATCCCATAAATGAGAGGGGTATCCTCTATTTATAGTGGGAGAGTT
Source organism: Pistacia vera (assembly GCF_008641045.1). Lineage (NCBI taxonomy): Eukaryota > Viridiplantae > Streptophyta > Magnoliopsida > Sapindales > Anacardiaceae > Pistacia > Pistacia vera. Next base: position 854,392 of record NW_022195608.1, read on the forward strand.
CAAGGTAATGATTACAAGTCTGCAAATGGGTAGATGCAGTGTTGATCCTTCCTTGCACCCCATTGGTCATCGTCACTCGAGAAATATCCTCAAATCGCGTAGGGCTGGGGCAAGTGGATAATCCCTAGCCACTCGCAAGCTTGGTACTCACCCGCTGCAATGACAAGAACCGCACCTCTTTTGTCATTGCGTGATGTGGCAGTGCCTGGACGGCACAAAACCTTCCTGAACCCTGATTGGCTCTTGCTAACCAGCGTCCACCTTAGCCCTAACTTTTCAAGCGTAACAGAAGTGTAATAAGATTTTAGAGAGGATGAAATAGTGTACTGCGCTGAAAATTTTAGTGAAGAATATATACACTAAGTTAAGGGAGCATTGATCGTTGCCTGTGAAGTAGTATTCTTGTCGTCTTTAGTTTCTTAATGAAGAATAAATGAACAGTCCTGCATGTCTTGAATATTGCTATATCTTCTTGGAAAATAGAAAATTTATGGAAACAATGGAACTAGGTTATGTGACTGATGGAGTAATAATGCATAAATGATGCAAAGGCAAGGTGGATTAATTAATGAAGGAAGTTGAAAGAGTTTTCAAATGACTAATCACACATCTGCAAAATTTCAAGGCTTATTGGCCATACCTAAATTGGGAAAAAAATGAAGTGTGTTTTTGAGTATGAAAGATGATAAACACAAAAAGGAAATTCAAGATTGCAACTAAGTGCATATCCTGTACCACCTATTTTATATAATTATACCCAAAATTATATAAAAGCAAAAGCAAGATGGTACACACAAAAGCAAACTCAAAATTGTCAATACAATACAAATCCTTTATAGTAATATACTTATATGGAATGCCTTTTGGTCTAAGAGCANCAATGGGCTTGAAAAGAACATCATCAGAAAAATCAAAACAAGAAGATGGTGGAGATGTGTAATTAATTTGATAATTAATTAAGGTTTACAAGTCGTAAAAAGCTTCAATGTTTAGAGCTTTCTGGGATTGAAATAATGACTAAAACATTGTAAACACTGATGAATAAAATCTAAGATTAAATAACTAATACAAGTCATAATTCCACAGAGAAAACAGCCCTTGTAGTCATGCTATTAACTGTAGCTCTGACGCTCAAGAACTTAACTTTAAAAGTAACTGATGGTATATGACAAAAACATGAATAGTACCTGGTGATCACCAAGCTACTGTTTCTGGAGAGGAGTTCAATGAAGGATTCATAGAACAGAGAGTGGAGAAAATGAAGTAGAAGAGAAGTTTTAAGTTAGTTAAAAGGCGTATCCGTACATGTGTGGTCCATTATCTTTAGCAAAGGCAAGAATTCTCAAGGGAGAAAAAATGAATAGTCCAGTACTTGACTTGGCTTTTGATCTTCTTGTTACAGAGAAAATATTATTCCAAGAGAAAATGGAGCTAAGCTATAGTTAATTTTAAAGGTGTATCCGTACATGTGTGGTACATTATCTTTAGCAACTTCCTTTTCAAGGCAAGAATTCTTAAGGTAGAAGAAATGAACAGTCCAATACTTTACTTTTGATCTTCTCGTAACAGATAAAATATTATTCCAAGAGAAAATGGAACTAAGCTACCGTTTATAGGGAATATCTCATAAATTCTCTCTTTGTAATTTTAAGCAAGAGTAGGATCTAACATGACCTTCTGAGTTTGAGTCCTTGTAATTGTTAATATAGATGACCGTTATAGCTCTTACCAGTCAATAGTTTTAAGGTCTGAAAAATTAGTATTAAAGGTTGTATGCCAAAATCACCATGCGTTTCTATAACAAGATCTCAAAATAGTCAAAAGAAAGTACTATCAGAAATCATGGGATGCTTTGTTAGAGTTTAATACTGAAATATTTATGTCAACTTACCTTCTCACGGCCCACATGCACAACACGCTCCTCAATATCGCTGATAGATACTTTCAATTCTTTCAAAAGACACAGACTTTGGACTTGAGACATGGGTGTGATGATCAGATTGTCAGTTACTGTAAACATTGCTGGTCCAGCCATAAATCCTCCTCTTGTGGCTTCTTTAAAATGAGACTTAGGATCCTTAACAGTTAAAATTGAACTTCTCGCATATGATCCACAAGGAATTTCACCATCAGAAGTCAGTTGAGAATGATAACAAGAATGCTCTGCATAGCAGTATTTTGGGTGCAAACCTTCCTCAATGCCTAAAGGATGGTTCTCATAGCCAAAATCAGGAGCAAGCTTCGGATTGATGAGCATTTCCTTGTGCTCATTAGATTTAAAGTATTTCTCAACATTAAGATCCTGAACACCATTGTACAGGTGAGTTAAGGATCCCATTGAAAAGTCACTCCGCATTTCTTTTATTATATAACCAAGTGGAAAAGTTAGGAAACTGGAGACTAAATCAACAAATTCTTCACTTGCTTCGGCATAACAAACCATTTTCTTGGATTTGCTGACGATAAGCTTTACATGAATCTTCCCATCCACATTTGATTCTGGTTCTTCCACGGTAGATTTAACATAAATGTTCCGATCAAAATCTTCTTTGCCAAACTTTGGTGATGAATTTTGTTTCAACAAAGTTTCTGTCAAAGGTTTTTTTGACACTAGTGAGCACATGAGCAAAGTGAAAACCTGAAAGAAGGCATCAGGTCACGAACACAACCACAATCCAGCTATCTAACAAATTGTGAAATTATTAATCATATTCAGAGAGCTGATATAATAAAAGATGATAGTAGATCAAATTCAAAAGCCCTAATTTTTGCCAATTATAAATGTTGATTAGTTAGCTTCTGACATTTTTAGCTTGACTGTAAAACATTTTTTCTTTCCTTTTTTCTTTTAATCCCCATCATTTACTTCTAAAAAAGCAAACTGCAATGAAGGTGAATAATTTCCAGGAGATCTTCATATACTAAGTTTGATCATACAAAATGATTCTTAACTACAAATAGTAGAATCTGATAAGATTATTAAATTTTAGAATCATAACGAAATAGTTACCTCATCTACTCCTATGTCAATGTTGTACTCCTCAATGGCGCTACAGTCCATGAGTCCTATCTTGGACAATAGAGAAAGGCTTGCTTCTATTGATGAGGGCTTTACTTGTAATTCATCACTTATTATAAATTGGGTCAGTCCTTTAACAAACACTCCTCTGTCTCGACCATCAAAAACTAACTTTTTTACAGTCTTATTTGACAACTCCATCGTCCTATCCATGAGCCCTCCACATTCGCAAACAGCATTAGGGTAGAGACTCAATAACTTGTGCCCAGAAAGTGTACAATCCGTAGTGCACAAGAAGTACCTCGGCAGCTCCCCATCGTCAATTTGCAATTTTAGTCTCTTGTTCTGAGGCGCAGCGCCATTTCTGGGACATAGCAACATGGTCTTGCATGCTTCAGTCCGGAAACGCTGCATGTCAAGGTTCTCAATGCTTTCATACAAATTGTTCATGCAACCCATCCCCACTGTCGGTGGTTGATTATGATTAGAAATAAGCCTGATGATTGTTCCCATGGGCATTGTCAAGAAGCTAAAGAGGACGTCAGTAAAGTCCTCATCTGATTCCACAAATATAACTCTGTTGTTCTCTTTATCCACCAAAGCCTTCAAGCTAATTGCTTTTGCTTCTTCCTTATTCATTGAGTATATGCTTTCAATTCTTGCTTTGTTCAAATACTGAATACAAGCTGCAAAATCAATGCTTAATCAATTACTTATCTAAGCCATAAGCCTTGTGTTCATAGACTACAAGAAATTTTGAAATCTATGCAAAAGCTCATTTTCTGGTTAAAAGCAGATATAGTTATTGAATTTCATAAACAAAATCTAATTGCAAAAAGCAGAAACTCAATAAATAGCCATTTTCTTGAAACAAGGAAAAGGATAAATTGATTCAAAAACACCATGATTCTAAGCTGATCTCCACAAGGCTAGAAGATTTAAGGATTTATTCTTATTGCACATGTTCACATACATATTGTACATTAAGAAAAACATAAATCATTGAACAAAGTAATTAATTTGATCATTAATTAAGGTTTACATAAACTTACTTAAAGGAGCCCAATGGGCTTGAAAAGAACATCATCAGAAAAATCAAAACAAGAAGATGGTGGAGATGTGTAATTAATTTGATAATTAATTAAGGTTTACAAGTCGTAAAAAGCTTCAATGTTTAGAGCTTTCTGGGATTGAAATAATGACTAAAACATTGTAAACACTGATGAATAAAATCTAAGATTAAATAACTAATACAAGTCATAATTCCACAGAGAAAACAGCCCTTGTAGTCATGCTATTAACTGTAGCTCTGACGCTCAAGAACTTAACTTTAAAAGTAACTGATGGTATATGACAAAAACATGAATAGTACCTGGTGATCACCAAGCTACTGTTTCTGGAGAGGAGTTCAATGAAGGATTCAGAGAACAGAGAGTGGAGAAAATGAAGTAGAAGAGAAGTTTTAAGTTAGTTAAAAGGCGTATCCGTACATGTGTGGTCCATTATCTTTAGCAAAGGCAAGAATTCTCAAGGGAGAATAAATGAATAGTCCAGTACTTGACTTGGCTTTTGATCTTCTTGTTACAGAGAAAATATTATTCCAAGAGAAAATGGAGCTAAGCTATAGTTAATTTTAAAGGTGTATCCGTACATGTGTGGTACATTATCTTTAGCAACTTCCTTTTCAAGGCAAGAATTCTTAAGGTAGAAGAAATGAACAGTCCAATACTTTACTTTTGATCTTCTCGTAACAGATAAAATATTATTCCAAGAGAAAATGGAACTAAGCTACCGTTTATAGGGAATATCTCATAAATTCTCTCTTTGTAATTTTAAGCAAGAGTAGGATCTAACATGACCTTCTGAGTTTGAGTCCTTGTAATTATTAATATAGATGACCGTTATAGCTCTTACCAGTCAATAGTTTTAAGGTCTGAAAAATTAGTTGAGTTGCACGCAAACTGACCCGAATACCCCAAGTCATCAAAAAAAAAAAAAAAAAAAAAAAACTTATATAATTTTGTTTGAGATTATACCCAAGTGTCATTTACCCAAAATGTGTCTTCATTAGAGAACCTATCTTATGGACCTCCGGTTCTTATGAGGTTGTGGCATATCACATTATCGAAAATGCACCCTATGAACCTTACATCACAGCTTGGAAAGTGCACCTTGTTTGCATGGATTTACTGTTAAGCTTGACATAAACGATCTTATTATTAGACGTACATCTACTTAATTTATAAAATCATACTTATGAACCTTGCATTCTCATGAGATCGTGTCACAGTGCACAGAGTCCTATCTTATGGACTTCACGCCACACCGTCAGATTGCAAATTAGTTCAAATAGCAATTGTAATCACTCGTATACCGTATGAATGGCCTAGTACATGTGTTTTGCTTCTAATGGTACAATATTACTTATCATAATATCAAAAAAACTTGAAATATAATTTGAACCTTGTCACCACCATCGAGTGATTTTGTGATAAAAGAGCAAAAGAAAGTTTCATGAGCTTTTAAATTCAAGTCTCCATAGTCCCTAATAGGGGTATCCATTGAGAGGTTTATCTTGTCATGGCCCCCATTACATTTATTTTGATCTTATTATTATGAAAAATATTAAATCAATTGTTCACCTTTTCCACCACATGTCTAACAATTGCCCTACCATATCTCAAATCAAACAAACCAATCTTTAATTTAGTTGCTCCAGAGAAGGAGAAACTTTACTAGAATGTTTGTGACCAACTCATTTTATTATACTATATAGTATATATACTTAGAAATAGGTGAATTGCTTCTTCACACTTGAGAATTATGAACAAAATCAAAGTTGAGCTTCAAATTTACAATAAAGAAGTTCTTTCAAATTAAAAAAACAAAAAACCATTATGATTTCTGAGGGCACCCAAATCATCCAAACATGTACAGCCCAAAAGAAATAACAAAGCAATTTCCATGGGCCCATTTGCTGATTAAGCCCATATCTACTTAATATAATATAATATAGTTATTGTAATTTTGTACCCTCAAGGTCAAGGCAATGCTGCCTTGATAAGGCATTTTGACGCTGATGAATGATGACTTTTGATCATCTTGTAAGAGAGAAAGTATTAATATATAGAAGAGAACAGAAATTGGTTTCTCAATCTTTTGTAGCCGTGACTCATATATTGTTTATAGTTATAAATCAAATTTACCTCCAGTTCTTTACAACAGATCATACTCCTTTTGCTTTTGAATGCTATCCACGTTGGAGCTAAAATTGGAAATCTATCTCACAATAAATAGATACAATACAAATCCTCTGTAGTAACATACTTATATGGAATACCTTCTGGTCTAAGAGCATACCAGAGCACAAACACAAATTTTAACACAAACTATAAATAGTTCTCACATGAACAACATTCCTTATTTTAGTTGAAATATGGATTTGGCTCTCTCAGAAAGGCATTGGTCAGAGCAGATTCAGATACAAAAGAAGCCACCAATAGACGCAAAGCCTGCAAAGTAAAATAAATTCATAAGGTATCAAAAAACATATTCATAAGGTATCAACAAGAGAATGGATATCATGCTTTCACATCATCTTCAATGGATTCTCTTCTTGAACAGCTTCTGAATCAAAACTCTCCATTTGTATAGTCTAATTAATGGGAGATGGTAATGCAGCAACAAAAACAGAATTGGCAGTAGCTTAGTTTGGTAGATTATTGGCTTGGCACAATAAACTGACAGCATTTGTATATTTTACTTCTATACTGTCACTTACTATTGATTGAAAACAATACATTTGTAGATGGCAATGCCTTGCAATTTGACAAGACTTACAACATAAAAATAATAAAAGATACAGATAGTATGGGAATCTAAAACCTTATGAAGAAATGAACTATTTGGCTGATACAGTTCTTCAGTGTTACTTAAAAGCAAATAAGACTTCTAATGCTCTTGCCAATGTGAGGAAAAACCTTAAAATACATGTATGAAACTTTTAAGTTGTTTGCTGCATCTTGCTGGATGAATTTCTATGATTATGTCCTAGAATACTGTATGTTTTCCAATAGTAACATTCTAGCAAGTTAGGCAAATTGAGAGAAAGTTAAATCATAGGGACTTGAATTTCGAAGAAATACTTAAAGGTTGTATGCCAAAATCACCATGCGTTTCTATAACAGGATCTCAAAATAGTCAAAAAAAACTACTATCAGAAATCATGGGATGCTTTGTTAGAGTTTAATACTGAAATATTTATGTCAATTTACCTTCTCACGGCCCACATGCACAAAACGCTCCTCAATATCGCTGAAAGGTACTTTCAATTTGTTCAGAAGAGATAGACTTTCGAATTGAGATATGGGTGTGATGATCAGATTGTCAGTTACGGTAAACATTGTTGATCCAGTCACAAATCCTCCTCTTCTGGCTTCTTTAAAATGAGACTTAGGATCCTTGACAGTTAAAATTGACCGTCTCCATTCCCATCCAGAAAGAATTTGCTCACCAGAAGTCAATGCATAACGAAAAGGAGATACATCACAATATTCTGTAGCACAGTATGTTGGGTGCAAACCTTCTTCAATGCCTAAAGGATGGTTCTCATAGCTAAAATAAGGGGCGAACTTCGGACTGATGAGCATTTTCTTGTGCTCATCAGATTTCAGGTATTTCTCAGTATCGAGTTCCTTAACACTAGTGTACAGGTGAGTTAATGATCCTTTTGAAAAGCCACTCTGCATTTCTTTTATTATATAACCAAGTGGAACAGTTAGGAAACTGGAAACTAAATCAACAAATTCTTTACTTGCTTCAGCAAAACAAACCATTTTCTTGGATTTGCTGATAATAAGCTTTACATGAATCTTCCCATCCACATTTGATTCTGGTTCTTCCACTGTAGACTCAACATAGATATTCTGATCAAAATCTTCTTTGCCGAACTTTGGTGCTGAATTTTGTTTCAACAAAAATTCTGTCAAAGGTTTCTTTGATACCAGTGAGCACTTGAGCAAAGTGAGAACCTGAAAAAAGGCATCAGGTCAATTGGGAAATTATTAATCATATTCAAAGAGATGACATAATAAAAGATAATATTAGATCTGACGTAGTGAGCTTAAAAACAAGGCTAACACACAATTATGCCTTTATGGTCTATTAACAAGTCTCAATCATAGAAACTTAATTCATAAAATTGAAGGAAAATCTGAAAATCATTTTATATCTTAAAAAAAAAAATAATACCTTTATGTAGGGTGGTGACAACTAAACCTAACAAAAGACTCTCAATCAATAAGGAAATAAAAAACAAATTAATTAAAAGAAAAAAGGAAATCCTAATTTTTGACTAATTATCACATTAGAAATAACTCTTAATAGAAGAGGAAAAACACACAAAAAAAACTTAAACGTCCCCTAAACAAGTCGAAACAATGGATTTTGGGCCTGAATACGACAGCCAACAAGGGACTCGGGTTGCCACGTTGTCGGGCTCGAAACAAGCTTTTTGTTTATATCTTATGAGTCCCGTAACTCCTCACAAATCAAAAGTCATGGCTATTTTAAGTTGGTATGCCGACGTTTGAGCTTTTGAATTATCATTGTTGATCTAATTAGCTTCTGACAATTTTAGCTTGACTACGAAACGTTTTTCCTTTTAGTCCCCATCATTTACTTCTAAAAAGCAAACTGCATTGAAGGTCAATTATGCTCAGGAGATGTTCATCACAAGCACGGGCAGACCCAGGAGGAATGAAACTTAGGGGGTAAAACGTTAAAATAACAATTAACATAAATATAAAATAAATAAACACAAATATTTGTATTAATAAAATTCTCGTTAACTAATATATTTATAATTGTCCTCGACGAGATTTTATCTTTTAAATATATTGTATAATGATTTCATTATCAATACTATCAAATACATCATTCTTTATATACAAAATTAAACTATCATTCAACCATTAATCACTCATTCTATTTCGCAAATGATTCTTCACAACATTTATTGATGAAAATGCTCTTTTTACACTAGCAGTGACAACCAGTAAAATCAATGCTAATTTTATTAATAGATTAACTAATAGAAACACTCTATCCTTCTTTGTTTCAACCATCACTCTTACAAGATCTCCAATCCCATTCAATTTAATAAATTTTACATTAGAGCATCCAAAATGTAAGTATCAAATTGAGAATCAAGTGCTATGAATTTTAAGTTAGAAAAATCTTATAAATAAAGTTCAACAAGACGTATCAATTTTTGCTTATCAAAAGTAACAAAATTTTCATTTGGACATAAGCATGCCAAACAAAAATAATTCAGTATTTACCTCATTAAAACGATTATTCAACTATTGAAGCTATATGTAAGACACTATAAAATACTTCAATACGCTAATGATGCACGTTTTTTTTATAACTTTGCTAAGTAAATTCTCCCATACACTATCCCTCATCAATTATAAAGCCTGCTTACATGCTTCAACCAAATTCATAACATTTACAATATCTTGATCTTTTCTTTATAATGCTTGAGAATGTTCATTTGTAAAGCTAAGTAAATCTTTCATCATAAATAAACTAAATACAAAATTAAATGATTGCATAAATTTCAATATATTATTAGAGAAAAATAGGGATCGAAGAGATGGAGTGGGGCACGTTGGACAAGAGAAAAAGTTGGGATTGGAGAAAAAAGGGAAAAATGTATTTTTAGAGAAAATCAAAATTTTTAATTAATTTAATTTACGTAATTTGTAATTTAGTTTTTTTATGGGCCAAAATGAAAAAATTTTAAAAATTCCAAGTGGGGGCACTTGACCCCATGTGGGTCGGCCCCTGATCACGAGTACGAATTGGTTTCTTCATGTACTATGTTTAATCATAGAAAACGATTCCTAACTACAAATGATGGTAGAATCCGATAAAAATATTAAATTTTAGAATCAGAATGAAACAGTTACCTCATCTACTCCTACGTCGATGTTGTAGTAGCTATACTCCTCAATGCTGCTACAGTCCGTGAGTCCTAGCTTGGATAGTACAGAAACGCTTGCTTCTATTGATGAGGGCTTTACTTGTAGTTCATCACTTATTATAAATTGGTTCAGTCCTTTAACAAACACTCCTCTATCTTGAGCATCAAAAACTAACTTTTTTTCAGTCTTCTCTGACAACTGCATCGTCCTATCCATGAGCCGTCCACATTCGCAAACAGCATTAGGGTAGAGACTCAATAACTTGTGCACAGAAAGGGTACAATCCGTAGTGCACAAGAAGTACCTCGGATCCTCACCATCGTCAATTTGCAATTTTAGTCTCTTGTTCTGAGGTGCAACGTGATTTCTGGGGCATAGCAACATGGTCTTGCATGCTTCAGTCCAGAAACACTGCATATCAAGGTTCTTAATGCTTTCATACAAATTGTTCATGCAACCTACCGCCACTGTTGGTGGTTGATTATGATTAGAAATAAGCCTGATGATTGTTCCCATGGGCATTGTCAAGAAGCTAAAGAGAACATCAGTAAAGTCCACATCTGATTCCGCAAATATAACTCTGTTGTTCTCTTAATCCACCAAGGCCTTCAAGCTAATTGCTTTTGCTTCTTCCGTAGCCATTGAGAATATGCTTTCAAATCTTGCTTTGTTCAAATACTGAATACAACCTGCAAAATCCACGCTTAATCAATTACTTATCTGAGCCTGAAGCCTTGTGTTCATACACTTCAAGAAATTTTGAAATCTATGCAAAAGCTCATTTTCTGGCTAAAAGCATATATAGTTATTGGATTTCGTAAAATCTAATTGCAAAAAGCAGCAACTCAACAAATAGCCATCTTCTTGAAACAAGGAAAAAGGATAAATTGATTCAAAGGCACCATGATTCTAAGCTGATCTCCACAGGGCTGGAAGATTTAAGGACTTTTTCTAAGTGCAAATGTTCACATACATATTGTCAATACATTAAGAAAAAACATAAATCATTGAACAAAGTAATGAATTTTATATAAACTTTTACATAAACTTACTTAAAGGAGTTCAATGGGCTAGAAAAGAGCATCATCAGGAAAATCAAAACAATAAGATGGTGGAGATGTGATCATTAATTAAGGTTCACAAGTCGTTAAAATCTTGAGTGTTTAGAGGTTTCTGGGATTGAAATAATGATTAAAACATTCTAAACACTGACGAATAAAAGCTAAGATAAAATTACTAATACAAGTCATAATTCTACAGAGAAATCAGCCCATATAGTCATGCGATTAACTCTAGCTCAGATGCTCAAGAACTTAACTTCAAAAGTAACTGATGTTATATGACAAAAACATATATAGTACCTGGTGATCACCAAGCTACTGTTGCTGGAGAGGAGTTCAATGAAGGATTCTGGGAGCAGCGAGCAGAGAAAATCAAGTAGAAGAGAGGTTTTAAGTAAGTTAAAAAGTGCATCCGTACATGTGTGGTCCACTATAGCAACTTCCTTTCGAAGGCAAGAATTCTTAAGGGAGAAGAAATGAACAGTCCAGTATTTGACTTGACTTTAGATCTTCTTGTAACAGAGAAAATATTTATTCTTAGAGAAAATGGAACTAAGCGACTGTTAATTTTAAAGGTGTATCCCTACATGTGTGGTCCATTATCTTTAGCAACTTCCTTTTTAAAGCAAGAATTCTTAAGGGAGAAGAAATTAACAGTCCAAATCATGTAACTTAAGCAAACAAAAATGTTGCAACTCTACGGACGAATACATTATAAAGTAAGATATGGTGCCTGGTTTCCAGCTAGTACATTGCTGGAAAGAAGTGTAATAAGATTTTAGAGAGGATCAAAGAGTGTACTGAGCAGAAAATTTTAGGAAAGAATATGTACAGTAAGTTAAGGGTGCAGTAGTACTCTTTATCATCTTTAGCTACTTAATGAAGAAGAAATGAACAGTCCTGCATGCCTTGAATATTGCTATATCTTCTTGGAAAAAAGAAAATTTATGGAAAGGATGGAACTAGGTTATGAGAGAAGTAAAGAATGATGGAGCAATAATGCATGAATGATGCCAAGGCAAGATGGATTAATTAATGAAGTTGAAAGAGCTCAAATGACTCAAAAATTAATATACGTATATATATGTATAGCCAAGAGTTCGGTTATTTTGTAATTTTGTTGACATAATTTGTGTTTTTGGTCAAGGGAAAAGTTACTTTTGTAATTAATATATAGATATATTCATTAATCAGTATAAAGAAAATTCACAAGCTACCAATTACAAGATAATTCATTATCCCTTCATTCTTAACTATTAACACCTATCTGATGTCAAATTAGGGTCACTTTTTCTTGGAAACAAAGTTTACTTCCCACATCTTAAACAAAATGTATGAATGTATAATTTATTGCCTTTCAGTTGAGCCAATGTTTCAGTCCACAAACACCATGTCATTTGCCTATTCATGCGTCTTGCTTCTGGAAATTTTATTAAAAAAAAAAATTTCAGAAGTTTAGCTTCCAAACTCGCATAAAAACCTGAAAGTTGTAACGCAGATGTCCTGTTTCTCAATTTGTGCAGATTAGAAGAAAAACATAGTTTTGTTGTGTGTGTTTGTGAGAAAGAAAGATGGTATGCACATAAGCAAACTCAAATTGCAAATACAATGCAAATCCTTTGTAGTAACATATATGCAATACCCTCTTGTCTAAGAGCATGCTAGAGTACAAACACAAATTTTAACAAAATATATAAAAAGGTTTCACATGAACAATATTCTATATTTTAGCTAAAAAAAATTATTTTGACTATTTTGGATTTGACTCTCTCATAAATGCATTGGTCAAAGCAGATTCCGATACAAAAGAAGCCACTAATAGACGCAAAGCCTGCAAAGTAAAACAAATTTATAAGGTATCAACAAGGGAAACAAATTCATGAGGTATCAACAAGAGAATCGATATCATGCTTTCAGATAATCTTCAATGGATTCTCTTCGTGAACAGCTTTTGAATCAAAACTCTCCATTTATATAGTCTAATTAATGGGAGGTGGTATCTAGTTAGTAAATTCNATATCTCTCCTCCGGTATGTCCCGTTTCCGCAGCAACTTCATCCCCAAGCACTCAGTACAGAATCTAAAGTCACCAAATACATTAATATCCTTCCAAGATTATTACAATAATATTGTTTCAAAGAGAAACTTATTTATAACATTAACATTGACGTTGAAGTTAAATAAAAACTGAATACTTTATTGTCTTATCCAAATCTCCAACACGATAAACAACATGGAGCAATCTCCTTTTGTCTTTCTTAACCCATTCTGGGGCATTTTCTTGAGAAGCACTTGTGCTAGCTTGTGCCACATTCCAAGCTGATACCACTCCTACGCCATTGCCATCTCCTTTCAAGTGCTTAGAAGCTTTCAAACCAAGTGATTATGATATAAAGGTTATTTTTGTTTTGTTTATGCTGTAATTCAGTGGGAGGATTAGGATTGCTGCAAAATGGATTTGAGGTGTTACTGTGGCCGAGCTGAGTTACTTCAGAGAAGTAGGTCGCCATGAAGAAGGGAGTCAACTTTTCAGGAAGTTTTGTGATTATATTTATCCCTATCAAAGTACTTGAAGAAATTATAGCATTTTGTAACACCAATGGTGGAGGATTGTCAGGTGGAGTAGTTACTTTAACGGAGGATGCTTCATTTGAGACTGTTGTTAATCCAAATTCTCCTGTTGCTGCTTCCCAGATTCTAGCGTAAGGATCAACTGGATATCAATGGAGATCAATGAGCTATGTTGTGAGAGATGTTGCTGTGGTTTTTGGCTTGGCGAAGAAGAAGAAGAAGAGCGAAGAAGGTGTCTTTTTTTTTAAAAGTAAAATGGACGCTCGTCCAAACTTAAGGGACGAATGGACGCCCATTCAAACGTAAGGGACGGCCGTCCAAAATTTATGGACGGCCATCCTCAAATTTTTTTTTTTTTTATTTTCATATTTTGGTTAAGGACGAACGTCCTTTATTTGCGGACACTCGTCCAAAATGAAGGGACGACCGTCCATTATGGATGAACGACCGTCCCTAATTTTTATAAAAAAAAATTATTCTATTTTACTTATGAACAGGCGTCCATTAAATAGGGACGCCCGTTCCTGGTATATGGACCCTCGTCCATATAATATGGACGGATGTCCATGTGAATGAACGGTCGTTCAAATTTGATGGACGGTCGTTCACTAGAAAAAAATTGTTAAAAAAATTAGAGGCATGTTACACATAGGTCGGTATAATATTTCGGTTCAAAAATCCCGATGTCTGTAGCATTATTGTTAGTGAGAAGTCCGCTTAAAGCTTGTTTTTATAATTAAATCCTGTTGATTGTTGAAACAGGAAATTTGAGGTTGACTTTATTATTACGCCACGTGAAGTTAAATCCTATTGAAATGAATAAATTGATAGGACTTACCTCAGATATAATATCTTTGACAAGCTTTGCAGTTTCTAAATTTTCTTCATTTCACATCAAAGGAAACACTTTTGAGTGCTGCGATTACGTGAAGGAGAAGAAACAAAGCAAAAGAATGGAAGGAGCTAAGTTTCGAAGTGGAGACGATCAACAACATTCTCTTCCCAAAAGGGTTAAAAGAGTACCATCGCCATGGGGTTGCGATCATCCTATGTCAAGAACCTCACTTGCTTGGAGATCTTTGATGAAACTAGCGACCGAAAGCAGAAGTCGATAGAAGCGAAGGGCTGGGCTGGTTAGAATTAGAACCTAATGTTAAGATGAGAAGATCAACGAACTTTTCAAGAATGTGGGTAGAAGGAAGAAAAAGATTGAGAAAACTGTAGATGTAAAAATCTACCTGTACGGAAGGGGTGTCTGATCCCGTGAGGTTGAGGCCACTAGCAATCCGCTGTACCTGCGCACGTAGAGAAACAAACGCGTGAAGCGAACGGAAAACACCGGGGTGGTGTTTGCCGTAGGCACTCCGACGCTCAAGTTAGCAAGGCTGAAAGAAGCTTAGTATAGTGAGGGCTAGGGAGTAAAGAGGTTACCGGAAGTCTAGTCGGGGACTGTGACTACGACGGTGATGTGAAGCTCTCAAGTAGGAGCTTCGGGTGTGAAGGTGTAATGTAATATGTCCTTTGTGAGAGGGCTGACCTCTGTTTATATAGCGACTATCTGGTCTCCCAATCCTGGTGGGAGTAGGAGTCCTAGTGTGACTCTGATGCAAACCCTAGAAAAGTTAAGGCGGTGGTGAGCTGTCTTACCTGCATTCGAATAGGAAGATGATCCGAACAGGAAAACCACTTCGAATAGGAGATTGATCAGGAACAGGAAAGTGATCAGTGGGGGCCGTGGGCTTTGAACTCCCCTATAGGCCCAGGAAGTGAACTGGAACTGGGAGGCCCATGCCCAGATGGTTTGGGCAGGCCGTATCTCGTATCGAATGGGACTAATCTGGCTTGGGCCTCTTTGGGATTGGGCCTGGTCTCTTCTTCACTAGTGGTACTGTTTTCCTATTTGGGCCAAGGACAATTTTTGGCCCTAACAGTTTGTCCCTCACTCTCTGAGTTAAGAGTTTCTTAAGTCAGAGAGTAGGTAGTGATCGAGGAGTGCTCGGTCTTCCTTCTTGGACGATCGACCATCGGTGTAGCGGAATAGTCTGATGTAGATAACTTCTTTCGTCAAGAGTCACTCGGTATGCCCTGTTGGTGTAAAGGGCCGAAGGGGCATATAGTAGCGTTTCCATGGATCATGTGCTCGTTCGGTAAATTCTGCCGACCTGAGGGGCGAGATATCGATCTATAGCTGGGGTGTTTGCTCGTTAAGCCGGGTCAAATGAGTTAGGAAGTTTATTAAACTAAAAACTCCGCTCGGTCGGGATACGCAGACGATCAAGTGGACGAGATACATGGACCTCGACCAAAGATTGTCCACTAGTCCGCTACAGAAGGATGAACGGGCGAGGCCTCCTGCCTTGTTCTGAAGAGGGCTCGAACCAGGCCGTTCCAAGTTGATTTACCGGTTNACTAAACTTCTTCTATTTTCAACCAATTTCAGGGCAAGCATTCAACACAACACTCAATCAAACAATAATACCAAAACCAACTCAAATAAGAGCGAAAGAGGAAACAATAACAACGTACCTTATGTGGGGCGTTACATATTATGGGTGCGATTAGTTCATGGAATGTTATATTACTAAGAATGTTATATTAATGGAAAGATAGATTACCTTGAAGGTTACTGAAAATGGTTAGGGAAATGTGTTTGGTTAGGTAGGAATAAACTGGTGAGTATATTATATTAATATATCTGGTTGAGAGGTAAATAGGTGGGTAGGTCATATAGATTACTAAATTGTCCTCATTTTAAAATATTAATATAATATTATTTTTTGAATCATTTCTTTTAAACCCCTATATTTGAATTTTTGTTAAAACACCACAGCTATATAAAACTTTAATTTATAGCAAAATCACCCCCACCCACCCCAAGCCACTACCAACAACCAGCCACCACCACCAGTCGCCAAAATGGCGCATGACCGGTTGGATCTGACCCTATCGTGCGTCAGATCCATGGCAAAAATGGGTCAAATCTAGCAATGAAAAGGCCAGATATTTGGCTGTGATGTGGCTGGAAACAACTAGATCTATTATGGCCATTTTCGACCAGATTCATGGCGATTTGGCTGTTTCCAACCTTTAATCTAGTTAAAAACAGTTAGATCAGCGCATGACAAGCCAAATCCCGCTTGGTCGTGCACCGATATGGCAACTGCCGCCAACAGTGGGCGGTGGTATTAGGTAGTTGGAGATATTTTGTTAACGTTTAAATTTTTTTGTGGTTGAGGTGTTTTAGCTAAATTCTCAAATGTAAAAAGTCTGGGTAATGGTTATTTAGTAGACATTTGAGGGCAATTCTGTCTGAAATAGTATTTAATTAAGGGTAAAATAGGTATAAAAATCAAATTACCTCAGTAATCTTTTAATAACACCCCCTGGTAAGGTAATCTGATTACCCTCTATATTTTGCAACAAAAGAATACCGTAATTTTTACTGCTTATAAACCAAATAAGAGAATCTTGAAAATTAAACAAAGATTACTAGACTAATCTTATATGACCCCGAACCAAACGTACCCTATTGGTATTTGAAGATTATCAGAATCTTATTGGTATTGAAAGATTATTAGAATATTTTATTACTTGACAACCAAACATGATAATGACAATAATATAAGATAGAGTAACAGGGGATTATCCCCAATCAAAGGCACCCTTAGTGATACCTCAATTTTCATTTTAATGGGTTAAATAAAAAGAGTATTAAATTGGTTGAATGAATTAATTGTGTTATACCCAAATTAAATAAATTAATCATGCAATAAACAGGTAAAATCATATTACAATATGAATATGATCTATATATTAATAAATTTTTGTGATAATATTTTTTGAAATAACATGAATCTGACTCACCAAGCCTTTTTACCCCTCTACCTACATCTACAAGCGGATGCCAACACTCAACGGTCAACACTATAAAAGCATCCATGTTTTCACATCTTAGATGCCTTATTCTTTTTCGCCAAGTCCCAAGGTCCTCTGCGTGGACTTTGATTTTATTGGGTCTTCTGACACACATGGGCTTTTATATTTTTAAATGATGGTTTGAAATTTTGAATACGAAGATGGTATAGTTTATGTGATATGGAAAGATGTATTTGTTTAATAAAAGATTTATATATTTTTATTGATATTAAATTTTTGAATTCTAATTAAAATATAATCAATAAATATTAGAACATTAATAAAACTCATCATATTGACATTACCCGTGTTGATGCGTGATTTTGACACCAACGACCTCTAGCATCCAAAGTGCTAAGAAACTTAGAAATTACACGTTAAGATCATTTGCTGAGGGTTAAAAAAAAAATAGAATGTAAAGA
This sequence comes from Pistacia vera, assembly GCF_008641045.1. Lineage (NCBI taxonomy): Eukaryota > Viridiplantae > Streptophyta > Magnoliopsida > Sapindales > Anacardiaceae > Pistacia > Pistacia vera. The sequence goes on from NW_022195608.1 coordinate 872,369, forward strand.
TTGAATAATAAATGAGACAGTAAAGATTTTATAGTGATTCGGATGCTTAAAGCGATTCTTACATCCACTGTTATCTTTTATATGAGTGTTCTTGGTGATTAGCCATGTTTACAAAATGTTGCTAGTAGTGAACAAGATTACAAGGACTTGTTATTCTAAAAGAATATTAAGCCAGTCTCTTTCACGTGGGTTGTCTTTGCTATTTGCTTTGTTAAATTTAGAGAGTCTAATCCCGATTTTGTTAGGGGGAGTCCTCTATTTATAGTCGCTGAGTTCAAGGTAAAGATTACAAGTCTGCAAGTGGGTAAGTGTCGTGCAAGTCCTTCCTTATGCCTCATTGGCTGATAACTTATGAAATATCCTCAAATTATATGGGGCTTGGACGTGTGTGTGGACCACACTCATTCACAGACAAAACTTGAATCTGTTGGGTTGGTGACAACCGTATTCTCTATGTCTTAGGGTGACATGGCAGATCTTGGATGGTGCAAAGCCTTCCTGAACTCTGATTGGTGCTCGTTGATGTAAGCTTGTGTCAGCCTTGATTTTTTAGGCATAACAGAAGCTCCTCGGTTCTTGAGATTCAAGAAATTGGATTTCAAGAACTTCATGATTATGTCGCGAACTGACTTGACTCCAAAAGTGTTTACTCAAGCTGAGTGCTAAGGAGAAATCACATTATTGCAGACGACCTGAAGTTGACTGCTTGACTTAATTTCTGAAGTACTGTCTTGGCTTGTTTTGTGAATTGAATGTAGGTCATGAGATATGCCTTGGGAGTAACATAAGTGACATGACATGATCGTTTACTGAGATCTACCGACCTGAGCTTGATCTTGTCTTGAGTCATTAGGAAGTTTTTTGAACTCTAACTGTTATTCACGACCTGGAAACACTTAGAATATTCCATGATTGAAAATTCTGAATCATCCGGTTCGGTATTCGTGTTCGACATGTTGAATACATGTCTTTTTTGAACGAACTCTTCAAATGTTAGTTGTCGCACTTGACAGCTGACTTGGTCAATAAAGTAATATTTATCTTACAGACGTGCCTCTATGCGTAATAAGTGTCAACCATGAGTATGAAATGAAAGCCATGTTAAAATGACATTCCATTTTGGTGCATTAAATGCTAATGAAGGCGTATTTAATGCGGAGGAGATAATTATGTCAGCGTTTGGCATTTTCAATAAAGAAAAGCACCAATTGGTTTTCACGAAATGTGGGGGTTACTATTTGTGTAGATGGATGACATGTGGTCGTAATCTACAGCTAAGAGCACGTTCCTGCCTAAACGTCACTTATAAAAGAGGCTAAGCATCGCCTTCCACCCTATAAAACCCTAACTTTGCCTTATTTTTCCAGAAAACTTAAATTTTTCAAAGAGAAAAACAACGTTTTTCCAACCCAAAAAATATGTTCTTCTTCTTCCAGTTCATGCGAACCCAATGCTACAATAGAGCACCCGTCCCAAGTAGCCAAGAGGTAAAGAAATTTCTTCCTTTTTCTCTTTATTCCATTCTTGCAAAAACTTGTCTTTTACAGTTATGGTCGTTATGAGTGTCTAATAGGTTTAGACAGGGAGCATTTCTAGGTTGTGTTCGAAAGAAACACTCGAAGGTACAAAACTTAGGGTAAAGAGTCCTATAGGATTATTTTTAAGAGTTTTAAGGGTTTAGAAGCTTTGACAACTATGGAAGAAAAATCAGGGTTTTTTTATTCCTCTGAGTCATCGTATGAAGTAAATTATTCAGGGTTTGTGTCTCCCCTAAATGTCGTACCTTTATAGACCGTAAGGGCAATAGAGACCCCTGAGATGAGAACAGCTGGTGAAGGGAGTTCGCATCCACTAGGCACCTCAGCAGGTTTCGGGAAGGTGATACGATCCATTGTCACCATGAACAAAATCAAAAGTGCACTGGAGCAATACGCGAACGATGTGGACGTGTACTGAAAGAGGTTGTATACTGCCCAGGATCCTCCAGAGGGAATGGCTGTGATCTCGGAAGCCATCTTCAAATGCGGAGTGAAAGCACCTCTCCACCTCTACATCAGGTTGATCCTCGACCACTTCCAGGTCACGTCATTCCAACTGATGTTGAATGCATATATGATAGCCGTTGCTATGTATATATCATTCAGTGAACACGAACTCAGGGAGCCAACGGCGTTAGAGCTCACTTGTGCCTACATCTTGAAGAAGAGTAAGGATAAAACCTTGTACTACCTCTCCAAACGATCAACGATCGAGGGAGGAATATTTGATTTGCCCAGCAACGTGGGGGCTTACGAGACCAAATGTTATTTTTTTTCAAGTACAATGGTTTTTGTAAATTTAAGGAACCGAGGAGGTTTTCCTTCCAAATTTCAGGTTGTTTGCCCTTTAAACTTAATTATTTTTTTAGAAAATAAGCTAATGAACTCTTTTCTTTGTAGAAAACAAAACAACCAAGTTGCAACTGCTAATTGATCACAGTCGCATCCAGGCAATTGGTCGACTTTCCGAACAAGGTCACGACACAAGGATACTCGTGACAACCGAGAATCTTCAGAAGTACAGATTCTTCCCACCTAAAGCATACTTAGATGGTTCAGCTCGTAAGTTTTCTGTTTTTTCCTTAAACAGAAAAACTCAAGTCTTTTACAAAGATAGACTCTTTTTGCTGACGTGTTTGCCCTACAGCAGCCATGCAATCAAAGAAGACAAAGCGATCAGGGGGAATCACTTTCCCAAGGCTAAATCCACTTGCACAAACTGGACTAACCTCCAGCGATGTCCATGTAACGGGGACACAAGCTAGTGTCGAAAGGCAACCAACTATGGAGCAACGTGAAGAAGCTCCCCAGTCTACTATTGCTCACCCAATGAAGAAGAAAACCACGACCTCGAGGAAAAGGAAAATAATAACAACCAAAGCATCAAAATCTAAGTCAAATGACTTCAAAATATTCCCCCGGGGGGGGGGGGGGGGGTGTACAACCTACTTAACTTCCTACCTCGAAGGTCGCTTCAAAGGGCACCTCAAGAACTTTGCAAGAAAAGGAAGGTGTAGCTACCCAAGGAGAAACTAGTGAGGAACAAACCTCTTCCGCCATAGAAGGGCAAAGCGCATCCGTGTTGGACCTTCTGGGGAAGATGCTAGACCATCTAAGGCCGGTGGTTTTCAGCCTTTTGGAGTGGTAACTGGTATCGACCTTCAAGAGGTACGTAGCCTACCAACCTTCCAACTTGGTGGTCACTGCGCTTTAAATGCAAAGCCAAATAAAATAAACCTCTCTCTTTGTGAACTTTTTCACACAGGTAAGGTTTTTTAGTTAAAAAAAAAAAAAAAAAAAAAAACTAACTTTTTACCCATTTCTTTTGCAGTCTCTACTCGCCTTGAACGTTGCTCATAACAAAATGAAGATAAACACCTCTGGAAAACTTCATGAAATGAAGGAGGAGGTTACCAAATTGAAGCAAGCCCTTGCAACCTCAAACAAAGCCGCAAGCAATGCTCAGGTTCAAACGAGCACATATCTGGCGAAAAAGGACTCTACTCAGTGAACAATAGAGTTGTAGAAGTTGGAGCTTCAAAAGAAGGATAACCACACCAAATACCTCCAGACGACAATAGCGAAGCTCACTAAAGATCTGAATCAAAGAGAGAATGAGCTGCAACAGAGCTTAGATCGCGAGAAGGCAATAGAAAAGACCTGAACTGAGCTGTGGGAAAACACAGAAAAGAGAATAAAGGCAAAAAACACAAAGCTCGAAATGGGTCAAGGGCGGATAACTTCATTAACAAAGCAGATGAAGTAATTGAATAGCGACGTGGAAAGAAAAGCTGGTCATTAGGCATTGCAAGTTATTCACAGCTTGTGACCAATCAACCCAAACTTGGACATTTCCAACCTCCCCAAAGAGTATCAAGTAACACTCACATCAATGCAATCTACTGAAGAAGAAGAAGATCGAGAATTCGTCTAAGAGGAAGATCAACAAGAAGTAAAAATCCCTGAAGATCAAGCAACCAACCCTGAGGTTGTAGTAACCGAAGTTAGGGATCTTAAAGTTCAAGACAAATGATCAACCTCTTTTTTGCCTATTCTCAAAGAGTCTTTTTTAATTTCTTCTCGTTTTCCTTTATAGCTCTCTTGGTCATCCACGTACATATTTTGAAAATATATAAATAGACTTTTGACCATTGTGATAGTACTTTTATAATTTAAGTACTTCACAAAACAAATATAGTTTTTCCGATCGTAAAGCTTGTAAAACATTGTAAATAATAAGATTATTAAAACTTGAGATTATGACACAAGTAATTCTGGAAGAAGAAATGGGATAATCTTATTCACGATATTTACAATAAAAATTTACAAGTAAAATAGATTACATAAGCTATATAAAAGTTTGGAATTATTGATAATAAGAGCACAAATGCTCAACCTTCCAAGCTCGCGGTACATGAGAACCATTAAGCTTTTTAAGATGATATGTCTCAGGTTTTATCACCTTAACGACTTGATATGGACCTTCCCAATTAGACCTTAATACCCATGTGCTTGGTTCTTTAGTACCGAGAAGGACTTCTTTGAGGACCATGTCACCAACTTGGAAGTCTCTTCTTCTGACTTTGGAGTCAAAGAATCTTTTTACTCGCTGCTAGTAGGAAGTTATCCTTAACCAAGCTTTGTTGCGGTGTTCTTCAACTAAATGCAAACTGGCACGCATAAGTGCTTCATTGTAGAATTCTCTCCAAAGTGAACCAGTTCCTACTTCCACTAAAACGGTTGCCTTGCAGTCATATGCTAACGAGAAAGGTGTTTCTGAAGTAGAGGTCCTCGGAGTTGTTCTATATGCCCATAGAACTTTTAAGAGATCGTCAGCCCAATTGCCTTTGGCTGCGCCAAGCTTGGCCTTCAAAGTGCATTTAAGGGTTTTGTTGACAAATTCAACTTAACCATTAGCTTGCGGTCTTGCTACTGAGGCAAATTTCTTATGAATCCCCAACTCTTCACAAAACTGGTTGAAATCCTTATTGTCGAATTGTTTTTCATTATCGGAGATGAGTGTATGAGGAATTTCATAATGACACACTATATTCTTGAAGACGAAGTCTTTCAGCTTTTTTGTGGTGATCGCGGCCAAGGGTTTTGCTTCGACCCACTTAGTGAAATAATTTATTACGACCATAACATATTTGATGCCACTCTTACCAGTTGACATAGGACCAATAAGATCAATTACCCACATAGCGAATGAGCAATGACTGATCATCATTGTCAAGTGGTGGGAAAGAGCTCGTGGGATATTCGCAAATCTCTAACACTTGTCACACTTCTTCACAAAGTTGTAAGTATCTTCATGAAGTAGAGGCCAATAATATCCCTGGTGGATAATTTTATTGGCGAGACATTGTGCAACAGTGTGATTACCACAGATCCCTTCATGTATCTCTTTCATGATGTAGTCTGCTTTTTCATCTGTTACACATCAGATGAGGGGAATGCTAAATTCTTGTTTATACAGCTAATCTTCGATGAAAGTGTAACGAGCAACTCTAGTCTTTAGGAGTCTTACCTCTGTCTTGCTACTAGGAAGAACCCTTTCTTTGAGATACTGAATGATTGGAGTCATCCAAGACACAGATTCAGTTGTAACCATTGTCTGGTCAGCTGAGTTGATGCTAGGAACTTCAATATATTTGATTAGGATACTATCTGGTGCATTGGAATCCAGCGATGAAGCCATCTTTGCCAAAGCATCCGCGATTGAATTGTTATCTATCGGGATTTGTCTGATCATGTAGTACTTAAAGGGCTCGAGTGCTGCCTTGACTTTCGTCAAGTGACTGATCATATTCTCTTTTTTGGCTTGATACTCTCCCAAAATCTGATTGACTACCAACTGAAAGTTGCTATTGATGTCGATCATATCTGACCCCATCTCTCTTGCTAGTCGCAAACTAGCAAATAACGCTTCATATTCAGTTTCATTATTGGTGGCTTTGAATCTGAACCTGAGGGCTCTGTAAATGCAGTTCCCTAAAGACTAATGAGTAGAAGACTAGCTCTAACTCTTCTTCTGTTAGGAGACACATCAACATAGAGACTCCAAGTTGATAAGTTTCGAATAGTTTCTTGGATGATTTCATTAGCTGGCTGTTCGAGTTCTTGATTTGGCTGATAAGAGAACTCCGATATAAAATCAGCGATAGGTTGCCCTTTAATAGCTGCTTGCAGTCTATAATGTAGATCGAACTGACTTAGTTCCATGGTCCACTTGAGCAATTTACCCTAGGTCTCTGGCTTTTGGAAGACCTATCTAAGCGGATAGTTTGTCAATACATGAATGGTGTGGGCATGGAAGTAAGGTCGTAACTTCCTAAAAGTGATCAGCAAGGCATAGGCTACTCATTTTATCTCTGGATACCTTGACTCGACATCCAGTAATTGTTTTCTCTTGTAATATACTAGCCACTAAATTCTACCTTCTTCCCAAATGAGAGCTGCGCTGACCGTATATTAAGAAATGGACATATAGAGAAACAAAGTTTCCTTGGGAAAAGGCTTGGATAGAAGAGATGGTTTTCCAAGATGTTCTTTTATGCTTTGGAAGGCTTGCTCACACTCTGAAGTTTATTCAAATTTCTTGTTGGCTCTAAGTATATTAAAGAATGGCAAACAACAATCTATTACTCTTGATATAAAGCGATTGAGAGCGACTATTCTCCCATTTAAGCTCTGAACTTGTTTGCGATTTGTGGGAATTTTTGTATCTAAAAGAGCTTGGATCTTCTCGGGATTAACCTCAATTCCCCGATGGTTGACCATATACCCCATGAATTTTCCTGAAGATACTCCAAATGAATACTTAAGAGGATTAAGTTTCATTCTATATCTTTGGAGTGTATTGAACATTTCAACGAGGTTGGCTATGTGATCTGAAGCGACATGTGATTTGACCAGCATTTCATTGACATAGACCTCCATTGTTTTCCCAATATGTTTGGAAAACATACGGTTAACCAAATGCTGGTAAGTCACCTCAATGCTTTTCAAATTGAAGGGCATGACTTTATAGTAGTACAGTCCTCGATCTGTGACAAACGAGGTATGCTCCTTGTTAGGCGTGAACATCAGAATCTAATTACATCCCGAACAGGCATCCATGAAGCTCAACAACTCGTGCCTAGAAGTGGCATCAATGAGCTGATCTATTCTTGGAATAGAGAAACTTTCTTTCGGGCAGACTTTGTTGAGATTTGTGAAATCAATGCAAGTTCACCACTTACTGTTGGGCTTTTTCAGCAGAACAGGATTGGCAACCCAACTCAGGTAATGAGCTTCCTGAATGAGCCTAGTCGAGAGGAGCTTATCCACTTCAATCTTAAGAGTCGTACAACGCTCTGGGTCCATAGCTCTTCTCTTTTGGCAAACTGGCTTGACTGCACTATTGATATTGAGCACATGACATATAATATCCAGGCTAATCTCGATCATGTCAACATGAGTCCATGCGAAAACATCTATATTTTTTCTAAGGAAGCTTGTTAGATCGTTAACGAGCTATGTTTCTGATTCTTAGCACACAAGTTGGCTCATTTTCATGGACAGATATCTCAAACAAACTCTCAACTGATCCACTGTAAGTATACTCCTCTTGAACATGAGGATTAATGTTGTCTTCCACTGGCCTAGACCGTGGCTCAATCTTGCTGATTGCCATTACCTGTTCGGGATGGCCCTCTGGTTGCTTCTCTCTCCTTTTACATGTCATTTGGACTGCTCGATTATAGTAGTCGTGGGATTCATGCTGTAATCCCCTAACTTCCCCACACCCTGTTGGAGTGGGAAACTTCATCTTCTGATGGTAAATTGAGGTAACAACCTTGAAATTTTACAGTAGAGGTCATTCAAGGATGCTATTGAATGCTGAAGGACAATCCATTACTAGAAATTCGGTTATCTTCGTCACTTCATAGGGGTCTCCCAAAGTGATAGGAAGAGAAATCTTTTCTCAAGGAGTCAGATGGTCCCCGGTAAAACCATATAGAGGAGTGGCTACAAGCTTTAGGTCTATCTCTTCTAGCCTCATCTCCTTGAAGGCTCGTTGAAATAGGATATTCATAGCACTCCTATTATCCACCAGCATCCTATAGACTTCGCACCTTCCTATCTTAACCATGATAACGAGTGCATCGTCATGAGGGTGGTGCACTCGCTTCGCATCTTTCTCAGAGAAGGTAATCTCCTATTCGTTGCACTTTGTTACGTCACGGTTCTAGATTTAGAACATTTAAGGGCTCATGCCGAGCCTCTCGAGCATATTTTTCTTATGCATTCCGAAAGTTTCCGGTTGTATGAGGTCCCCCAAAGATGGTCCCTACCAGGTAAAGACCTTCGCAACTTCGGTGCCTCTTCCCATCATCCTTCTGATCCTTCTCCCTAGTGGGAGTTGGACCATCTACGTACTCCTTGAAGTGCCCCTTTTGTATGAGGTCTTCAATTGCCTGCTTAAGAGCTCGCATTCATTAGTATGATGCCCATTATCTTGATGATAATGACAATATTTCTTGCCATTCCTTTTAGATGCGGGTTTTTTCATGGGCTCTGGCTCTCTGAGAAGATTAGCTTCTTCTGACTTATCCAGAATAGATGAAATAGATGCATTTAGCAAAGTAAATAGATCTCGATCATGATTGCGACAAAGAACCTGGGCATAGGATTTCTTAGGCTCAAATCACTATTTCTTTCTCTTTCTCTGATCGTCATTAGCCCATTTGCAATCAGACCTTCTACTACTTTCTCCCCGATTTTCCTCCCTTTAATTAGGAGCGCTGGTCGAAGGCCCGGGGTCGTGGTGATTTAAAGCTACCACTGAATTTTCTATTCTCAGATATTTTTTTGTGATGTTATAGAAGCGAGTGAGGGAAATATCATCCTCAGATTGTAGATTCTTCTAGAGGTCAATTTGCAGGCGAACTCCAACAATAATCAGAGTTTGAACTGAATCTTCAAGTGTATTAGCCACCTTATTTAGTTCCCTGTGAAATCTGTCAATATAGGATTGGAGAGGTTCATTCTTCTCCTATCGTATGTTCATGAGATAGCTTAACAGCATTAAGAACTTCTGATTGGCCTGGAAATGTCTAAAAAATAACGAACTCATCTGCTGCCACGAGTTGATAGACCTTGGTAGAAGTGATCTGAACCAACGTTTGGCGTGGGCAGTCAGAGTCACTACTAAGCAACAATATTTCGCTAAGTTGGAAACTTGGTAAAGCTCCATGAGGTTGTTAAACTCTAAGTCGATCCAGAGCTCGCTGTAACTCCTCTATTTGATGAAGCGAAGCCCTTTGGGGACCACTTTCTGCAATGTAGGTACGCTCCCTACGATTACGATTAAGGAAGGGTTGCAGGTCGAAACCTTCCCTACTTTGGTCGGAGCCTTTGGCATGCCTTGACACATGTTGGCTAGAGCCCTATGAAGGCACTAAATGGCTTGGGGAGTTCTCCCTACCTCCACAGTGGCAGAACCGACCCGCGGATGGTAGACGCTTCCCTCGCGATGATGGTTGGGACCATCATTCCGACGATGGTGGGAATCTCCCTACTGAGCACTCTTGTGGGGGTGCCCTTGCAATGTGGCATGAGATGGCTCTTGGTGCGGTATATTGCCAAATTGTTGATGCACAAGTTTTTTCCCTTGCTCGCGACCGGTATTCGCTAGCCTTTTAGAGCCTTTCGGCCCATGCTCAGCCACTTGCTTTCCCTTATCTTTGCACGTTGTAGTGCATGTGATATGACCTTTTGCTCATTTCCATGCTTTAGCGCGACCTACAAGCGTTTTTGGAGGTGGTACTGCCTTATCAGAATTGGGCGGCATGACCTAATCTAAACGATCTAGCCTTTTTTCATCGTTTGAAAGGTGTTGTTGAACCTTTCCAAATAATCTATTACAACTTGATCTGGCTAAGAAGTCAAGGGGTTGCCCACTACAGTACTTTGAGGAGGTACAATTACTTTAGGAGAAGTAATCTCTTGAACGCGAAGGGTTTTCTCATTGTTGGTGCTAGCACGCTCGGTTTCAAGACCTCAAGCCATGAGTTTGCAGGTAAAACTGATTGATTACTTAAAAATATCGAATGAAGAGTTGATGTGAAACCTAGCCCTTCCTTTAGCACTAAACTGTTGATGCATGATTTTGACACTAACGACCTCGAACATGCAAAGTGCTAAGAAATTTAGAAATTACATGTTAAGATCATTTGCTAAGGGTTAAAAAAAATAGCATGCAAAGACTGAATAATAAATGAGACAGTAAGAATTTTTATAGTGGTTCGGATGCTTAAAGCGATTCCTACATCCAATATTATCTTTTATATGAGTGTTCTTAGTTATTAGCAAAGTTTACAAGAGGTCGCTAGTAGCAAACATGATTACAAGGACTTGTTATTCTGAAAGAATATTAAGCCAGTCTCTTTCCCATGGGTTGTCTTTGCTATTTGCTTTATTGAATTCAAAGAATCTGATCCCAATTTTGTGAGGGGAAGTCCTCTATTTATAGCCATTGAGTTTAAAGTAATGATTACAAGTCTGCAAGTGTGTAGGTGTCATGCAAGTCATTCCTTATGTCATATTGGCTGATAACTTAGGAAATATCCTTAAATTATATAGGGCTTGGATAGATGTGTGGACCACACTTATTCACAGACAAAACTTGAATTTGCTGAGTTGGTGACAGTCGTATTCTCTCTGTCTTGGGGCGACGTGGCAGATCTTGGACGGTGCAAAGCCTTCATGAACTCTAAATGGTGCTGCTGATGTAAGCTTGTGTCAGCCTTGATTTTTTAGACATAACAACCCAGTTATACAATAACAAAGTCCTTATCTGTAATTTTAATTATATCTCATTTATTTCCAAAAAATATGAGACATCATCTTGGATTCTCAATGTGTTAAAGGATTGTGTATCAGTTAAATGTTATTTATGTATGTTTAAGGATACTCAGGTTTCAAATGCTTTTTAAATTTTTTAATAAATGTTTCTAGACATTCTTAATATCATATAATGACCTATTATTTTAGCACAAGTATGTGATCCAAGCAAATTATAATTATAGCATGAATTACCTCCCATTATATATGTTATATAGATTATATGTATGTTCTGTTTCATAAAATAAATAAAATCATATATAACTTAAAGAATTCAAAACCATAGCACAAAAGAATTAACTTGACTTTGAAGACATATCCATGCTATAATAATATTTTCTTCTAAATAAATGATGCTCCTAACAGTGTTACGCTACAAAAGCATATGGCCATATTGTCACAAAAACTTTGATACCAATGACAATTATGTGGGTCATATTTTGCTAATAATTTGACCAAACAAAAATAAAACGATAAAAAATTTGTTTAATATGAGTTAAGTCTATGATAAACATATTAATGCAAATTGATTGGCACTAAAAATCTACAAATGTCAGCACCATGGTCAAACTTTTCAAACTTTACAGTTTACACCTATTATTAATATCAGTCTTAAATTCTGAGTTCTGGCCAAATTCTCCAAAAATCTCATAATTTATTGAGGAGAGAACGACTTACGCATACCCAAGGTTTACGAAACGAGTTGGTACCCAAAAGGTTTTGAAACGACAAATAGGTACCTTCCGTCATATTCTGTTAGTAATTTTCGTTTGATAATAGTGAAAAGACTAAAATGCCCTTGAAAGTTTAATATTTTAGTTTTTTTTATAAATTTAAAAATTTCTAAAAAACCCCCTAAGTTTGCTAATTTGACTAAATACCCCAATATATAAAATTTTTATAAAATAACAAAAACACCCCCGCCACCCGCAGTGCCACCGCCGAAATCTGGCCGAAAAATTGTGTTACGACACAGACCCATTGGATCTGTGTCGTAACGCATCGATCTGGCATTTTCCGGCCAGATCTACGTTTGGCCTTTTTCGGCCTCGACGGCCAGATCTGGTCGAAAAATGCCAGATCGACGTGTTATGACACAGATCTGAAGGGTGTGCGTTGTAACACAATTTTCTAACAAGATTCCGGCCTCGACGGCCAGATCTGGTAGTAGATCTGGCGTTTTCTAGCCAGATCAGCCACGGATCTTGCCAGAAAATGCCAGATCTACGCGTTACAACACAGATCTGATGGGTCTGCATCGTAACGCAATTTTCTGGCAAGATTTTGGCCTCGACGGCCAGATCTGGCAGTAGATCTGGCCATAGATCTGGCCTTTTTCGGCTAGATCAGCCACGGATCTTGTCGGAAAATGCTAGATCTACGCGTTACGACACTGATCCGATGGGTCTGCGTCATAACACAATTTTTCGACCAAATTTCGGCGGTGGTGGCCAAAATCTGGCACTGTGGGTGGCAAGGGTGTTTTTGTTATTTTATAAAATTTTATATATTGGGGTATTTAGTCAAATTAGCAAACCTAGGGGTTTTTAAAAATATATAAATTTATAAAAAAACTAAAACATTAAACTTTCAAGTGTATTTTAGTTTTTTCACTATTATCAAACGAAAATCACTAACAGAACATGAAGGAAGGTACCTATTTGTTGTTTTAAAACCTTTTGAGTACCAACTTGTCATTTCGATAAACCTTGGGTATGCGTAAGTCGTTCGGCCTTTATTGAGTATAAAACCTTGTGCACAATTTGTCTTGCAGTTGATGATGCTACTTTTGCAGAGGTAAATTAGGGTAAAGCCTAAGCCCTGTTGTGAAACCTCGAGGTGAGAAGGCCATTCCATCTTGGTTCTGGTTGTGTCAGTTAAATAAATAAAGTTGCCCCTCATAAAGGTGTTAAATAGTGTAATTTTATTTTGTTCAAGAGAGTCCAATCGAGCCAATCAATGGGCGACAACTCACACAAGTACTTGGCACCAGAGACATAACATGGTGTTACGGTGAGCTGACTGGCGTGCCATAAAGTAGTTGTGGGCTTTGTCTAAAGTTGATGTGACTTGCTGATTGCTGAATCACCAAAACACATCACTTAGAAGGGAGTAGGTGGAGAGAAGCTAATGTTATTCTGATTAGCGCGTCTAACTCACGTCAATTAAAAAGAGTAATGTCACTAATCCCAAATTTTGTAGGAATATATTTATACGAGAAGACTACGCATTTCCACTCGAGGTTTTGCCAAATCTCAAATTGATATTGTTGATTGCATTATTTCGTATTCTTACTCTTAAAATAATCGCCTTTTTTTTTTTTTAATAGATTTCCAACTTTTTACCGTAAAGATTGACTCATGTTAATAAAAAACAGTTTACATTAGTAATGTCCAAATCGATGATTTTCTACTTCTTTTAATCGAAGTCTAAAATTACTTCCAAGACCACCGTTGGACTCCCCACATTCTCCTTTACAAAAATCATACCTTCACTTGCTGACCTCACTTGCAATTTCTGACCACCTACAATAGTCACTAACGATATTAATTTAAAAATGAAAATCTAGAATAAATGAAACTAAAGGTATCAACTTGAGATTTCGCTAAACCTCATGTGAGAATATGTTGTTTACTCTCTTTATTTTTATGTATTCCTAGCATGTGAATTCCTTTACGACACCACATGAGATAATTGTGCAACAATGGCAAATAATTACCTCTTTATTTAAGGGTTTTCTTTCTTTTTATCATGATTAGTAATTGTTGATACAGAAATCTGCACCAACTTGAGTGATCGGATCGACCTTGGCAGGATCGAAACTGGTGTGTGCATGATTACGGGTAACCAACAATGAATGAATAATGAATGTAGTAAAGAAAATGGCAAACAGATTTTTAAAGTGATTCTGCAAGGTAAACTCTTGAGCCTACATCCACTGTTTTTTGTATTTGCTGTGAAAGCTTACAATAGTAATCTATGAATAATTTCCAACCCCTCTGTCATTGTTTAAGGGGGTTTATATCAATGTTTTAAAACCCAGCCTAGCCCGACCGGTTTAACCAGTTCAACTAGGACCCGGAAGCTTCAACGGGCAGGGTTTATATATTTCCTATTCACCCAAAACCCTAGGATTTGATCGGTGTATAATTGACGGTCGGGATGTTGGGGTAACAACCAGCTTTTGTCGGCGATTGGCGAGGCTAACAAGGGTGGGGTGAGGTGGGTTTTGGTCGGGAGGAAGAGGGGAGTAATTTCTGGGTGATGGAGAAGGTTTTCGACGCCGACGTCGATGAGATTTGGCCTGGAATGCTGTCGTCGGTGAGATTTGGCCAAAATCGAACCTATTTCGGCCAGATCTTTGGTATATTTTAAGGGGAATAGGCTCAAGGGATGATTGGGGTTGCATCTAGGGTGTTGCTACCGCCAACCAGTCACCTACCAATTTGTATTTGGGGTGTGTTTGCTAAATTTCAAATGTATAGGGACTTAAAGAATTATTAGGGGTGTATTTGCTAAATTTTAGAAGTTTTTATCAACCAGTTTGACCACCAGTCAAACCGATTAAACCGGTCAAACCGAGACTCGACAACTTTGCCAGGTTTCACACCAGGTTCGGTTTTAAAACATTGGTTTATATACAAAGCTTGTACAAAAGAAGGAGCGAAAATAAAAAGATTACAATTGAATTGAAATGCAATACTGGTATTCTTGCGATTGGGCGCTGTGATTGCACAAAAATTGTTGTCAACTTGATCTCTTCCTAGATATCTAGGATTTGAAGTTATCTGAGAGTTGGTTGAAAGGTCGCACAGATTGTTCGCGACTAGCTTGTGCTGGGTCAAGCTGTAGCTCGACAAGCTTACGTTGGTCAGACAATCAGTGAAGTTGAGTTGTTTCTAGGTCAGGCTATAACCTCGTGATACTTCGAGCTTGATGGAAAAATCACATACAACATTTTCCCCCTAGTGTTTGATGCTCGTTTTGAGCTTCGAAGACTATTGCTCGATTTAATATCAAGCTTAGCGTCGTCAGTAGGCCATCAGATGCAGGTTTGGTCGAGCTTCGAGGTTCGAACCTATGCTCCGTCAATGTACTTCACACTTGCATCTTCTCTCCTCTGTGTCACCTGTCAAACTTGGAATATGAATGATTAGGACATGTAAATTCCACGCGGTCATGTCACATTAAATGCGGCAGCCTTTGGTAGTCACGTTTGACGTGCGTGGGTGACTACAGTTGTCCACACGTGGAGTTGAGGTGATGTGTGGCGATGGTTATGATCACAACAGTCTGATGGTTCGTCGCCCCTGATGGCTGACACGTGGCCATGTCGAAGGGCTAGGATTGTTTGATAAATGGAGGGTCGAGATTCACTGTAGGCTGACAGCTACAATTGAACCTCGCCCTTTCGTCTCCCATGCAAGCTACTATAAAAGCAAGTGAAGTTATCAAAAACTTACTCAACTTGTGAAAATTTTCTGACGTCTTTTGCTTATTCTATTACTGCTTCATCATCGTCACGATACTCTTTCCGGCAAGTTGTTCCTATTACCTTATTCTGGTAAGGCTTCTTTCCCTTTCTTTAGTTACTTTCTCTATTTTTGCGGTTAAGGGTGGCCATTATCGTGGTCACATTAAGTCTTTTCGAGGTTTACTAGGGTTTTTAAGTATGTCCCCGGTGGTCTTGGGTTTAAGGAGGGTTTACTACGATGGTCGCTGGAATCCTGAGTAGGTCGCGTGCGTTCATTGTCTAGCGTGAGCTATCTTGGGTGTCTGAACTAAAAGCAAGTGTGGATAGGTCACTGAGTTTTTCGAGCTCTGACATATATTCGCTTATGTTTCATGTATCTGGAAGCGAGCTTCAATTATGTCTTCGTCCAGTAGCCACATGATTGATCGCATGTTTGACTCACCCGTTGGCTCGGCAGTCCTCGAAGGTACAATCCCCGAGTTTTCAAGGAGATCATTACACAAAGTTCGGACCCCAACACGGCGGGCTCGTCTGATTGTGCTTTTGTACAATCCAAGCGGTCTCCAGCTTATAGGCTACGGAAGGAACTGTAATCCTTGATTAACGTCGAGGACCTGAGGTGCATAAGAAAGACTTATACGCTGTAACTTAATTTGATGGTTCTGGGGGATTTTTGCCGGAAAAATCCCCCACCCGGATGGGTGGCGACCTCTGAGACCCTCTTGAGATGCGGGGTATCTATTCCCCCTCATCATTTCATCGATAACGTTTTGAGGTGGTTCAACATCATCCCTTTCCAACTATCCACGAATTCATACGTCATAATCATAGGTTTGTACATAGACCTAGCAAAATGGGTCCAGACTCGCGGGTCGACCCCGTACCCGGGTAAAAAATATAGGGTACAGGTCTAATGTATTGGACCTGTTTTTCTGGACCCATACCCGGCCCGACCCAGCCCGTATATTTAACGGGTTATACGGGTCAACTCACGGGTACCCGTTTAAATATAAAAAAAAAAAAAAAGAAAAAAAAAAGAAAGGGGATTTGAAAATGAAATCCCTAAATTTTAGAATAACTTCGACAGTTCAAGTAAGTCTCTAACTCTCATCTCATTCACATCCCATCGTCGCCATCTCTGATCTCCTCTCTCTCAAGTTTCACCGTCGCAAGTCGCAACTCATTATCTCCTCAGTCCTCTCTCTCACTGTCGTGGTGTCACCATCTCTTCTCTCTCACAGTCACCTCGCCACTTGCCATCTCCTCTCTCTCTCTCCATCGCAAGACTCGCAGCTCTCCTCCCCACCATTGCAATTGCAGATCAGTTTGTATGAAATCTCTGATTACAGTTCGTGAAATCTCTGTCTGATTACAGATTTACAGTTCGTGTATTAAACCCACGTTGTTACAAGAAGTGCCATTGGGTGGTTTCTGCTTATTGGGTTGTTGAATTTAATCCACATACTAAATTCAATAATAGAATTTGTCTTGTTTTTTTATTGTTCTGAAGAAGAGATGGAGAAGCACCTTTTGAGTAGGAACTAGGTTAAATGAACTTTACTTTTTTGTTATGTAATTCCTGTTATAAGGAAGCGGTTTAAGGTTTTCTTCAAGTCTAGTCTCCCTGTGGTTCAATATTATGAATCTAAGGGTAAAGTTCGGAAGGTAATATAATATTTTTTTAGTTCTTTTAGTTCTCTAGTTTAATCTATTTTCAAGTTTATTGCAATCTCACATTTTGTTGCTTTTATTGTCAGATTGATGCTGCAAAGCCAATTGCAGAGGTTTTTGGTGCTGTTAAAAAAAATTTGTTTTTATGGATATTTTGGATGGAAATGATGTAGTTTCTTGACTAAATAGAAATTGTTGTTACAGTTACAGAAAGGGACCTTTATCATTTGTATGCAATCATGAATGTAGGAGATTAGTGAGTGGCTATTAAAGTAAATGTTTCAAGGAATCACTAAATGTGTGCAAAAGTACTTTGGTGTAGTAGTTTCAATTTAGAAAATTATCAAAATATGCAAGCATTCATTTTCCACTTACGTGACTAATTGGATGCAACCATTTTATGTTCATTTTTACCCTATTAATTGATATTTATGTGTGCGTGATGCAGGTTGTTGGGTAGATTATCAAATTGCTGATATAAAGGTAACAATGGTACAGGTTATAACATGAAATGGTTTTCATTCAGTAAAGTTGATGGTTCTTTTCTTCATTATTTTTCATTTATTTATATTGGGGTAAAGGAACTCAATGACATTAGTAGATTATGAGAGTTAAATTTGTAATCTGAATGAGGAAATGTAGTTTGCAACCTAGGAGGCAATGATTTCAAGTAATGGATTGTTAAATATGTTATTGACCATAAACTCCTTCACATGGTTATTCATAGCCAAAAGGTCAAAATGAGAAGTATTTGCAGCTCAATTTCATATAACACATCTAAATTTCATTATGAAGCTTGGCTGATAGTGTAATACTAAGAATATTTTGTCCTGTTTTGTTGCAGGTGAATGTTATGTTGTGGATGGCCCCGTATTATTGTAGTTTATTGAGAGGTGTTAATGTCAGATGTTTGTGAGGTGTGATAGAAGAGGATTATAGTATGTGTTTGTGATTTTATTTATACCCTATATAGTTAATTTGATGAGGTATGTATACCTATTTTTTATTGTTATTGTGATTGTAATTTGTACTCATGACATGATTGAGAGTAATAAAGAGTTGAAGAATAAATCCTTATATTTGAATTAGCAAATTGAATGAGTAGGTCGTGGGTGGCTCAAGGAAGAATTGTGATGTTATTACTCCAACTGTGAATGGTAAGCTTAAAAGTAATTAAGGAGAGAAACAACCTTGATGTATAGAGAGCTTAAGAATTTGTGGCTGCAAAGCGAAGGAAGTTGGTACACTTGTTCTTGTTCCTTCAATATTTGTGTTCATGCGTGGTTTCTGCTTATTGGGTTGTTAAATTTAATCCACAGACAAAAGAAGGGTCAAGACCAGACGTATTACCTCTCAAAGGCAAGGAAGGTAGTTGATGTCCTAAAGAAGGTCCCATACTAGGACTCCTAATTTTTCTTTTATGAGGCCCAAGAGACCGGCGTTTTTGCTTCGGAAGCAAGTAAGACTTCGACTCCCAATGTGTGCGAAGATTGCTTTCAAACTCTATGTTAAAGCTAACCGAGTTGCTTTGTTTTGCAGTTAACGTTGAGCAGAATTATCTCCATGCTGCGAGCTTATAGAGGCTCCAATGCTTCAGCGACCTTTCTGATAGACAATATAACGTTAACGAGACCACCTCACTCTCTCACTTGAGGGCGTACGACTTTTGTGAGGGGAACGCCAATTTCCTTACCATTCTCGAGAAAGGTAAGTTATCGCTTGTTCTCACTTATTCCTTCTGCGTAGATAGGTCACTCACTGCTTGCTCCTCTTTCTTGCAGAAATGTGGGCCGAGAAACAAAAGGGCTCAAGAAGAAGGCGGTAGCTTTCGCGGCTACCAAGAAGGTGCCAGTCGTTTTGGTGACGAAGCAACCTACTAATATTGCCAGCGTGAAGTGTAGCGGAGGCAAACTTGGGGAAGGTCCAAGTGCGAAGAAGTCCGCAACTACCTCGAAGGTAGTTGGCAAGAAATGTGCCCCCGAGCCCCAAAAGGTATCGACAAAGAAGACACCTGAGCTAGCTGGAGGCTCGGGGAAACAAAAGGCACCCGAACAGTATGACAGCTTGGGTAAGAAGAAGTCGACTGAAGCTCAAGGGGCTTGGGAAAACAAAAAGTGATCGTAGGAGGTCACCGTGCAGGCTGGCGGCCTAAAGAAGTCAGTGGCCCAGGACTTAGTCAAGAAGAAGTTTGTTCCCGTGGGCAAGACTGTTGCTACTATTGGGGGAATTAAATCCAACTCGTCTCGATTGGGAGGCAAGAAGATGGACGAGGTGGCTAAGGCTGCAATCAATGCTTTGATCAACCAACTCCCTGACCATATCAGCGTTAGGGTTGCAGCGGCTAGGGATGGCATCACCGCGCAAACATTCGCGGGCATTAGGGATTCATCTCCCACTGAGATGCTGGCCTGGGTGTGCAGCTAGGCGGCAAAGGTACTAGTAGTTCGCCCTCTTTATTCTTTTATCCATGCCATCATTGTTTCTTCCTGACTTTCCATCCTTTCTTTAGGCTGCCATGGTGAGCAGACTTCTTTACAATGAGTACTATACCACATTGAAGGGCACTCATCGGGAATGGTAGCTAGCAGAGACAATGAAGGAGGATGCCCTGACTAGGGCCCTAGTTGCAAAAAAGGAGAAAGAAGCAAGGCAGGCTGAGCTTGAGTAGCTTAGGGAGGAGATGGCAGCCTTCGGGGTCAAGGAAAGGGAGTTCCTTGACAAGATCAAGGTAAGCGAGGCTGCACGAGCTAAGGTCAAAGCCGAAGCAACCGAGGCTGGGAAGAGTTTGGCACAATAACAGGATGCCAATAATAAGCTGAATTCTAAGCTTTTTTTTACTAAAAAAACCGCTTTAGAATAGGAGGCAAAGTCCAAGCAGGCCTCGCTTGACCTTGCCCAGGAAGCGGAAGGACGACCGAAAGCCGAAGCTGAGGCCGAGCAACTCGGGCTTCAGACTGGGGAATTAGACAAGGCCATCACCACTCGAGCTTGGGAGACGTTGGTCTTCCCGGTGCAAAAGTTGTGGGAAGCTCACCCCTCGATCAATTTCTCCTTATTTTCGCAAGCTTACCAAAGACAGGTCGACAGGATGTATACTCGAATGATTCCGAGGCTGATGGTGAGGGCTAAGAAAAGGTTGAGGAAGGTGAAGAGGAGATTGGCCTAAAGCAAGAAGTCGAGGATCCAACTCCCCTGGCCACACTTCCCCCTAGTGTTGCTAATCTTCCCCCGGCCGAGGCTCCCAATCCTGGAGAGGTTGTTGCCATTCCTTCCGTCGAGGAGCCATTTCTCCTAGTCAGCGACGAGCTCTCTGGGCCGGCTAAAGATGGTGCCCCTATTCCTCCATCTACCTAAAAAATCATTATATGTCTTTTCTCTATTTTTTTTTCTAGTTTGTAATCGAATTGCCTCATGAATAGAAAATATTTTAGTATATCTCCATCGAGCAATTTTTTTATGTTCCTACGAAGTCATTTCAATTGTTGTAATTGGACTTATCGAAAAATAATCCGAATTTGCTCCAAGTTTTGCGTAACTCACTTCTTGAGGAGGTTTTTGAATATATGAAAGGAAATCTTATGCGACAACTCCGACTTCGGATCCATTGTTCGTCTCGAGTTTTGGTCATCGGCTTAGGGTCATTTTCCTTCAACGTGTTTTTCTTGAACTTTTCCAAGTATAAATTCGTCGATTTGGGATATTTCACCCTTATAGAGTTGGATTTTGGCGTGGCTTATTGAGATAAGCTGTCGTTTTCCGGACTCTTGACTTCGAGTTCTTTTTCAGATGCTATCGCGTACATCACGATTTTTAAAGCGATGAATGTAAGTGCTAAACAAATAAAATGATGAACACATAATTTTTTTTAATAATACCTATTTTATTGATTAAAACATTTGGCCGTAAACGGCCTTACAATGAATGATAAAATAAGACATGGGTGGAACCCAAGCTGGTAATACCTTTGTCAATGCTTGGCATTCTAGGCTCGTAGTATTGCTTTGTCGTTGAGGCGTTCCAGGTGGAAAGTTCTTGGTACGAGCTTTGCATAGATCCTAAATGGACCTTCCCATTTGGGCCCAAATGCCCCCAAGTTTAGGTTTTAAGTATCCTGGATGACCTTCTGAGAACTAGATCGCCCATTTCAAAGTCTCTATTTCTAACTTTGGTGTTGAAGTATCGTGAGCCTTAATTGTGACTTGGCCCGATGTTCTTCGATTAAATCCAGCCTCAGGCGAAGAAGGTTTTCATTGGCTTCTTCATTGAAAACTTCCGTTCAAAACGAACTTGTCTCTACTTTGACCGGGGCCATTGATTCGCACCCGTATAAGAGAGAGAATAGGGTTTCTCTTGTCGAGCTCTTGGCTATTGTTCTGTAAGACCACAAGGCTTTGGGCAATTCTTTGGCCTATCTTCCCTTCAGGGTGTCGAGCTTCTTTTTAATGGTATGCTTAATGATTTTGTTTACAACCTCTACTTGACCATTGGCTTGAGGTTGGTAAACAACGGCGAAACTCTTCTTGATGCTGAGCTGTTCACAGAAAGATCTGAAGTTTTCACTATCGAACTGTTTCTCATTATCGATTATTATGGTGCGGGGGATTCCGAACCTACAAATGATTTTTTTGTAGACGAAATCCTTCAGCTTATTCGACGTGATAGTAGCCAAAGGCTCAGCTTCTAACCACTTGGTGAAGTAATCAATGGCAACCACTGCGAACTTAACACCCCATTTTCCTTGAGGTAAAGGGTCGGTCAAGTTGATGCTCCATATGGCAAATAGTCAGGGGCTTGTTAGTGTAGTTAATTCTTAAGGTGTAGCTCGTAAAGCATATGCAAATCTCTGGCATCTGTCATATTTGCACACATAATCCACTACATCGTCAAAAATTGTTGGCCAGTAATAACCTTGATGAAGCACTTTGTATGCTAGAGATCTGCCTCCTGCATGATTCCCGCAAATATCCTCATGGATCTCTCTCAGAACATAGTCTACATCCTCATGGTCAATGCATCACAGTAGCGGTACACTGAACTCGTGCTTATACAACTTATCATTGATGAGCGTGTACCGAGCTAACTTTGCGTGGAATGTTTTGGCTTCAATTCTTCCTTTCGGCAGTGTACCATCCCTTAGGTAGGTGATGATTACATCCAACCCACTATATCTCCGACTCATCGCTAAGACTAGTTCTTGTGGATCGGAGATGTTTGGCCTTGGGAGGAACTTAACTGGTATGGAATAAGCTTTCTCTTGGTTTATAGCAGCAACCAGGCAAGCTAAAGCATTAGCTATCGAGTTCTTCTCCATTGGGATCTTAAGAACTGCGAAGGATCTAAACTACTCGAGCTCGGACTTCACAAACTGGAGGTAGCATGTCATTCTGTCTTCATTTGCCTAGTACTCCCCGGTAATCTGATGGACTACGAGCTAGGAATCATATAAACTTTGATGGATTTTGCCCCTATTTCTTTGGCAAGGCGGATCCCTGCGAGCAACGCCTCATACTCGGCCTCGTTGTTGGAGGCAGTGAACCCAAATCTTACTGCGGCTCTGATTGGGTTTCCTTCGAGACTTTCGAGCAAGAGCCCTGCTCCTGTCCCCTTCTCGTTTGAGGAGCCATCCACATACAGAGTCCAATGCCATAGGTCGTCGAGCTTTGGCTTCTGTTACTCGATTTCTTCTGAGGTATTTGCCTCTGGCAAGCTTAGTTCCTCTTCTGGCTAATAGGAGAATTCTAATATAAAATTTACCAAAGTCTAACCTTTGATTACCGTCCTTGGGATGTACTTGATATCGTGTTGACTCATTTCCATTGTCCACTGGATCAATCTTCTCGATGTCTAGGGTTTTTGCATTATTTTTTTCAATGGAAAGTTGGTCAGCACGTGAATGGAATGTGCTGGGAAATAAGGCCGCAGCCTCTTGGTGGTGATGACAAGGGCATGAGCGAGCTTCTCCATTTTGGGATATCTCGTCTCTGCGTCAAGCAGTCTCTTGCTTATATAGTGTATCAGCCACTGCACTCCCCCTTATTCACGTACCAAAGCCGCACTGATAGCGGACTTTGACACCGACAAATACAATAGTAGTGGCTCGCCCTGGATGGGCTTTGATAACAAAGGAGGTTGCCCTAGATGTTTCTTTAGCTTTTGGAAGGCTCTCTCGCACTCTTCTGTCTACTTGAAAGATTTATTTCCCTTCAAGGTCTTAAAGAATGGTAAGCATTTGTCTGTGGCTCGAGCAACAAACCTGTTGAGTGCGGCCACACGCCTTGGAAACTCTATACCTTTCTTATACTGGTCGACCTTTTCATATCTAGCAAAGCTTCAATCTTCTCTGAGTTGGCTTCAACATCTTGCTAATTTACAAGGAACCCCAAGAATTTTCCCGAGCTCACTTCGAAAGCACATTTTAAGGGATTGAGCTTCATTTTGTATTTTCTGAGGATGTCAAACATTTCCCCTAGATGCTCAATGTGGCTTTCAATGACCTTTGATTTGACGAGCATATCGTCAATGTACACCTCCATAGTTTTGCCAATTCGGTCGGTGAACATCTTGTTCACCAAGTGCTAGTAGGTCGGCCCAACATTCTTCAGGCCAAACAGCATAACCCTGTAACAATAAGTCCCACGGTCAATAATAAAGGAGATATGCTCTTCATCGGGCTGATACATCGAGATTTGGTTATATTCCAAGTACGCATCCATGAAGCTAAGTAGTACGTTTTCAATTGTAGCATCTACCAGTTGGTCGATCCATGGTAGCGGAAAGCTATCTTTGAGACAGGTTTATTCAAGTATGTGAAGTCGACACAAGTCTGCCACTTGCCGTTTGACTTTTTAACCAAGACTAGGTTAGCGAGCCAATCCGAGTACTTTACTTTTTTGATGAAGTTGATGTTTAGGAGATTATTAACTTCATCTTTGAGCACTTTAGAACGCTCTACATCCACAGACCTTTTCTTTTGTCTTATTGGCCGAGCTTTTGGGTCGATGTTTAACCTGTGGCACATTGCTTTGAGGCTGATCCCCACCATATCTGAATGTACCCATGCGAACACGTCGAGGTTTTTCTTAAAAAACCCCACTAGACTATCGGCCATTTCTTTGTTTAGGCTGCTACCGATCTTCAGTACGCGAGTTGGATCTTCCTCGCTAACACATATTTCTCGCAGCTCTTTCGTTGGCCTTGTTGCGAGCTTTTCTCTATGGATGCGAGGATCTATGTATCCTTGAAAGGTACGAGGTGTGGTTTAGACTCTGTAATAACCATTGTTCTTGGGAGTAGCCAATTTAATGCATCATTTATGGCTCGATTGTAACATTCATGAGATTCTTTCCTACAGCTCTTGATTGTTGCGACTCCTCTGGGAGTCTGAAACATCATTGCTTGGCAGCACACTGATGTGACTACGCTCAAATCATCTAAGATCGGCCTTTCGAGGATGACGTTGTATATAGTCGGGCAGTCTACCATTAGGAATTCAACCATTACTGTCCTGATTTTGGGTTCGGTCCCTAGGATCATAAGAAGGTTGATCGTTCCCTTAGGGACCAGATTGTCCCTGGTGAATCCATATAGTGGCAAAGGACATGCCCTCAAGTCCCTCTCTATGAACCTCATCTCTCAGAAGGCTCCAAAGAAGATGATGTTCGTTGCACTTCCATTATCAACTATCACCCTCAATACTCTAACATTGCTGACCCTGGCTGCGATTACAATCGCATTGTGACAGTGGCAAGGGGATTCTTTGCATTTTTCAATAGTGAACCCTACCATCTCGCTCTCTTGTTTGGGCTACTTTAGCGGCTTTTGTTCGTAGCTCGTTACTTGGGGGACTGAATTTGTTTTGCCCTCACAAGCATATTGAAAGTTGGAATGCATGGAGAATGATGCATGTGATACTATAATATGCATATTAGTATTTTGCAAAAAAAATTCAGTCAAATTGAAAACAATGTATAGCTTGTTACCTTAAGTCCTTAGCAACCTTTGAGACTTTTAATTTCAAGAGAAATTAAACAAAAAAGTATCCACACTAAGGTAAAAGAAGAATTAGGCAAAGAGAGATATTTAGGGTTCTTAGAAATTTTTGATCTCTACCCTAAAATTGATATATCATTTTCTTTATTTATGTAGTCTTGTAAACAATTCAATATTTGTTTTGGACTTCCTTAAACAATTCCATAATTGTTTTGGAGTTGTAAATAATTTCATAATTATTATGAAGTTATTAAACTTTTTTAAACAATAACATTGGATTAACATTTAATCATAATTAACAATTTAACTCTTAAATTTTTTATATAACAATTTAACCCTTAAATTGTTTATATGTTTACAATTACAACCCATTATTAAATCCAATTTAATATAAAGAAAATGATTAATTATGAATTGGAATTTCATTTAATTCCAATTAGCAATTTAACTCTTAAATTATTCATAATAACTAATATAACCCTCCAATGAATCTAATTCAATGATAATAATATAAATAACTTTATTACCCTTAGTAGGTGATGGCCAACCTTGGATAATTAACTCTTTTTGGCTATTTCTCCATTCTCCTTAGTTCTTATGTTTGACCTCTTAGGTTCACTGTGGACTAGCCGTGGGCCCAATATCATAGTCTATTCCGATATGTTTTGTCATAACTCTTTATGACCGAAACTCCCACCGATTATGATAGACATCTAGCAATGCTCCATAACCCCTAAGTCACAATGAAGATATACTCCAACGAACCCTTTTATAATTATATGCGTTGTGTAATTAAATCCTTCCATTGTTTAATCTCAATTAAGGATGGATTCATGGTATGTCAAAATCTTTGTCTTAATCTTATATCAAATTGACAATCAATACAACGGAACATGTCACCATGAAGCAACCTTTTAGGTAACATTTTATATACCAGAGCCAGAGATTTCCCTTTTCCAATGTATCTTGACATTTGTCTAATAACTTGATATCAATCTATACCAAGTCAATAGATCCCATTTTGACCACCACTTGTCTTCACACATAAATAACACATGGCCAAATTAGTTTTTTTACACATGACAAGATTAGCCTCGTGTTTATACACCATATAAACCATATGCATTTATGCAGAATCCAACCCTGATATCTCAGGTCTAAGGATTAATAGTATACTAGTACGATCTTATGATACATCATTGACTGCATTTTAAATGTCCATGTGATTCATCATAAATGGTCATATTCGATAAACAGTTCACTAATCGTTTATCCATGCTAATGCCTTAGTGATATAGCTTTTATAATCACCCACACTAATACCATCACATAATATTCAACGGAGGTATTCAGCATGCCTACTATGTAATATTATTGCCCAATTAATATTACCTATGTAGGGAACACTTTGATGATTTTGATCTTCTAAAGATTTGTATCATCTGGACATTTCACATGTAATACATATATATAAATGAAGCAGTAAACCACATGTGAAATAAGAACACTTTCTTTTATTAATAAGATAAAAATGTATATACAAAATATATACATTAACATATATATTCAAAACATAATACCTTGGAACCGACAACACGATTAGCTCCTAGGGCATACACTAACACATATTGCTCGCGGGCGCGCCTTAAGCTTCCTACTATGTCAAGCCCCCTGTAGATCATACCCACCAGGACATCATTGTTGGTGCTGGCTGGGGCTTTTTAGACCTGGTTGTTTTGCTCGCCAATATTTTTGCGAGTTGGTGCCTCCTTAACAAATTCCTTTAGATGACCCCTTCGTATCAAGTCTTCGATGGCATTTTTCAAAGCCCAACACTCGTTGGTGTTGTGTCCAATCTCCTGATGGTACCGACAATATTTTTGCCGATCTCTTCTGCCTGGAGCCCTCTCATTCTTTCTGGAGCAGACAGCCTTTTCGCCTCACAGCTTACGTGAGGGGGGTATATTCTGCATACTGTGGGAAGGGTTGCCTGTCCCCGCGGTTATATGTTTTTTGTCTTTTTTGGGACTTGTTTTAGTCCCTATCATTGTGGTCTTGGCCCCTCTGCTTATCTGATGGGTGATCTTATCGTCTGTTCGGGGCTCTTTTTGGCAAGCTTCTAGCTAGGGCTGCTAATGAGCTTTCTACTCGCTGGTGCTTTGCAGCCATCTGATAAAACTTCGTCAGGCTCACGTGATCTTTGCTTTGGAGCTCTTTCCACAGCTTAGTATTTGGCCTGATCTCTGCAATTAGCAAAGTCTAGATTGACTCTTCGGGTGCATTCGCGACTTTTACTTGCTTGTTCTGGAACCTCGTTAAATACGAGGTCAGAGTTTCGTCGCTCTCTTGATGAATGTTGCTCAGGTAGCTGAGTAGCATTGTGAACTATTTTCTCGCTTGAAATTGCTGCAAGTAAAGCGATGAGAATTGTCGCCATGAATTGATGAAGCTCACCTTGAGTCTTTTGTACCACCTCTTGGCATCCCCTACCAATGTGACCGCGAAGTAGTGACACTTCACCAACTCACAAACCTGGTACAACTCCATCAGGTCATTGAAATTGTTGAGGTGGTCTCTAGGGTCTCTTCTCTCGTCGAACTTGCTCTCTGGTGCCCTGAATCCTTATGGATGCGAGGCTTGGTGAACCTCTTATGTGAAGGGGAACTCACTATTTCTTCCGCCGCGCCATTCTGGCGAGCTCTTAAATCGTCTAGCATTTTTTACACACGATCTAAGTCTTCATTGTGATTACCCTAGCTGGCTTTGTTCAAACTTACCTCGAGGAAGTGAGTTCGCAAATCTATCGCTTGTGAACCCCCTCCATTACGCGCATTGATGCGTGAAGTTGAGTCATGATGGCTTGGTTGATAAGTGCTATCATGCTCGTCAGTGCGTTGCTCACGATGTCAGTTATAACCGAAACATCGGTCATTGCCAGATTGGCTTATATTACTCGTCTCGCGAGCTTGTGAGGGTCAAGCTTGCTTTGGGTGTGGGTCAAGACCGACACGCTAACATTGGGGATACCGTTGAGTAGGTTGAGCATCTTGTGGGTGACCATTACCTCCACTTTCACCCATTGGTTTCTTCCCTGGCCGCCTCCCGGGGTTAGTTTGACTGCGAGACTCATGCTCATAAGAGGAGTGTACTCTGTGACACCAAGGGTGTTGGTCGCCTCTTGGCGCCGATGAGCCAGACTGGTCTCCAGCTGAATTTCGACCCGGCAGGGTGGTATTAGTGAAAAACAGTTGGTCAAGGTTCTGGGCGATTGGTTGCTGATTTCTCAGCTCAGCTATATTCTGTTGCACCGCTTGTGCAACCATGGTTCTGATCATCTCCACCAATTGGTCGTTTTCAGGGTTTGACGTCCCTACCCCTGGTTATTCGTGGCATGCTGAGATGGTGGCAATGGTGGTCGACGCTTGGCGGCATCCTGATGGGTGATCTCCACATCGTCGTGGTTTTCGGTGGTGGTTTTTGATCTTGTACACACCATCGTGGGCCTAAAGTGGTTAGATCGATGTGGCTGTTTGCCAGAATTTCTGAGAAATTGGTAGAGGCCCTCCTTCTAGCGCCAAAATGTTGATATAGAAATCTGCATCAACTCGAGTGATCCGATCGACCTTAGCGGGATCAGAATTGGTGTGTGCGTGATTACAGGTAACCAGCAATGAATGAATAATGAATACAGTAAAGAAAAATGGCAAAGAGATTGTTAAAGTGGTTCGGCGAGGTAAACTCTTGAGCCTACGTCCACTGTTTTTTGTATTTGTTGTGAGAGCTTACAATAGTAATTCTATGAATAATTTACAACCCTCTCTCATTGTTTAAGGGGGTTTATATACAAAGTTTGTACAAAAGGAAATAGCGAAAATAAATTGAATTGAAATACAACTCCGATATTCTTGCGATTGGGCGTTGTGATTGTGCAAAGATTGTTGTCAATATGATCCCTTCCGAGATATCTGGGATCTAAAGTTATCTGAGAGTTGGTTGAAAGATCGCACGGATTGTTCACGACTAGTTTGTGCTGGGTCAAGTTATAGCTATAACCTCGTGATACTCCGAGCTTGATGGAAAAATCACACACAACAGTAACAAAAAAAAAAAAAAAAAAAATCAAATTCAAACTTACAATCTGATTTTTTAATTTAAATTCAAATTAAGATATCGATTATTGGATTTATTTGATGTTATATCCTATAGATTTAAATGGAATTGGTGGAGATATAGTCGTAATACACAGGCTTTTTAATAGATGAAAGAAGGATGACAATTGACAAGATGATTGAGAAAGACTTTTACTTTACTTTGGTAGTTTGGTACAACAAAACAACTTATGATCGGTTACGGTCACGGTGAAGCGTAACTTTTATAAAATAAGAGATAGATATTAAGGGACCACCTATAAAGTGAAGCGATAATGAGTGAACGTGGGTGGCGCTCTCAGTCTAGTGTTGTTGGATGTACATTGAAGGCG
Source organism: Pistacia vera (assembly GCF_008641045.1). Lineage (NCBI taxonomy): Eukaryota > Viridiplantae > Streptophyta > Magnoliopsida > Sapindales > Anacardiaceae > Pistacia > Pistacia vera. The sequence goes on from NW_022195608.1 coordinate 901,911, forward strand.
GCCCTCATTATTTAAACCAAATTAAATCATTGAATTTTAGGTGGACTTACCGTATAAAATTCATGGTCTTAGTAAAATTAATTTGTGAATAAATATGTACAACAAAATTTGGCATAGAATTAACTCGGGAGTGGGGTTGTCTCTCAATCCCATAATCCCAGTGTTTTACTGGCTATATTGGAATGACACGTTACTGTATATGAGAGGAATAACACACAA